>NC_091330.1:17876531-18171531 GCF_038502225.1 Cherax quadricarinatus
AGCTACCAATAAATAGGAGCGTAATGATCCCTTTCAATTTAACGTTTCCATTTGATTAAAATAGTAAATAGGTATTTTAAGACTCACAACACAAGAATTCCTCGCTTATCTTTCCCTTATAGCTTATGCAAGAGCAAATATTCACTACAAAGTCAGAAGTCCAAAATAGATCACAAGACACAAGTGCTCAAGTTCAATGAACACCTCCAACCATACTCAACCCAGACCACCACCACTCAATACGACACACACCCCACCAAAAACACACTCAGAGACCTCTTGTATGTGTGTTAATATGGTACATATAATGATATAATGGATGGTACAGGCGAGGTCTTACACCTTATCACAAATTACAAAGATGAAAAGAGAGAGAGAGAGAGAGAGAGAGAGAGAGAGAGACAAAGTAGGTAATATTGAGCATAAAATTAGAATTCTGACATACATCACATTAAACATGAGGTTCAAATTCAATGATAACTTCCACTTGAGTCAGTTCAGGCTACTGCCACCTAATGTACCTCACTGAAATAATAATATAGCAGACATCACAATGAATGCTGAAGACAACCTCTTACCCCAACCATAGATTGTAAACAGTATTACTAAAAAAAAAAAAAAAAAAAAAAAAAAAAAAAAAAAAAAAAAAAAAAAAAAAAAAAAAAAAAAAAAAAAAAAAAAAAAAACTAGGTAATGTTACAATGACAATGAGAAAAATCACTCTGGTCGACTTCCTTGGTCCATCCTGGGTAACTCACACGTTACTATGTTATACATGTATGCAAGCATAAGTGTGCAGCTGTAGATAGATGAACCAGTACCTAAACAATCTCACTTATACACGCGTTACTATGTATGACAAGTGTTACCAAGTACACCAAGTGTACACTTTATCACTTAGAATACACTTTTGTTGATGTAAATATAGGTGAGAGTGGTACACCGCTGGTCGTAATAAACACACTGAACTTCTCAAGGTCACACACTAGGCCCAGCTTCTGGAGTTACCAGCGTTTTAATGTGTTTATTATGTGTTAGTGCGTGACTGCAGTCATTAAATTGGTGTATCAGAAGTTAAACACTACAATCCAGTTGATCAAATAGTCTAAAACAATTTACACAATGTATAACTAGAAGTATAATGATTGCAAATTGTTACTATTACAATTTTAACTAGGCGCTAGACCCACTAGATGCGATGGCAAGGAACATAGATGTTAACAGGCTGACTCTTGCTTAACACAGTTGAAAGGTAACCGAATTACTCAAGTAAGAAAGTATTCATGAAACTGAACATTATGCAGGAGTAAGCTTGTTCACAGTAAAAATACAAAGCATAAGTTACACACTCACATCACAGATGAACACTGCAATTTGAAATATTACTGGGAATTTAGCAGTAAAGTTTCAGTCTGAACGAGAAAATGTATTAGAAAACACAACAATGACACTAGGACAAGCAACTTAATTATGTAACCGTATTTAATAGTTCAGTTACACTGAGCAGAGCATGTATTACACTGATTTATCAAATGTAAGGAGTCACTACACTGAAGTACACTCTGAGCCTTTTAAAGTCTTAATACAGGCTTACAAATGACAATTAACTGTTGGGGAAAGCAGCACTTAACACTTCTAGCACATGTATGACAGATGAATGTTCACTGTGTACAAGCCAATCACCACAAGCTTACTATGTTTATAAGTGAACCTCTGGCATGTCCCACTCAAAATGTCAGCACTGCAATGCTCGTCAAATTGTTCTCAAGCCACTACAGGAAACACTGGTATGCCAGCAGCACTGCAGAACGTATACAGACATGCTGGGCCCTAGGACAGCTATAACTGCAGGCTGCCTTAGCTTGTTCTGGCTAGCTTTTAGTGCTGCCCTCAAGCTTGCTTGACTGTGCTCGCCAAGCCCGCGCCAACCACCCGGACACCTGCTTGCAGCAGGCAGGCAGGCACACAGGAGACACTCGCAAGATGAGCGGAGTGCGGCACAGAGGACACGGGCACTCAAGCACCCATGTGGTCTGGCAAAAAACCGCCTCTAGACCACAAGCAAATAGAGGTGAACGGCTGAGTTCCAAATCGAGGAAGGAGAAGGGACAAGGAAAGGATATTCACCTCGCTAGACACAGGCAATATGGGTGTAGTGGCCTGCAGGTCGCAGTGCAATTTTCAAGGTCATTCACTGGGCCCACAGTCGTCTCGAGAGTTACCAACCCTGTACTACTTGTTAATTACTCCAAACCCGCAGCACTTAACACATCTAGCACACGTGTCTTGGAATGACAGACAAATTTTCACTACATAAGAACTAGTTCTCACAACACCGAAGTTACGGCCGGAACACTGTAGAACGTTCACAAAGGCATTCTGGGATTCAGAACAGATGTAGCCTTGGCCTTCACTGGCTGGCTTGGAGCGCTGTTTGGCCTGGATCAGCTAAACTCGCCCTTATCCCATATGTAGATAATGGCGACGAGTTAAGGGATACCGGTGAATAGGAAAGTCGAGGAAGGGACATTCACCTCACTAGACACACGCAGTATGGGTGTAAGTGGCATGCGGGTCTTATAGTGCCATTTTCAAGGTCACCCAGCAGGCCAGACATTCCTCACTCATTTTAAGCCTACGTAGGTACTGATGGTAGCACAATGTCCTAAGTCAGCGTAATCCACTCATGCAAATAGTTACAACAAATCTGCAGCACTTGCGGAACTCAGAGAGTCGAGTACCAGCGGGGCAGCAAAATACACCTCTACACTGCACGTCGTTGATAGAGGCGAACGGCTGAGTTTAAAGGAGGAGAGTTGGGGATACAGGAGAACAGCAGGGGTAACTGAGCACGCACATTTGCCTTTCTTCACATAGTCAATATGGGCGAAAGTCTCAGGCAGGTGATGCAGTGCCTCGCTCAAGGTCACAGGCTGAGGCAGACTTCTCAAGAGTTACCAAACACTGCAATACTCATACAGATTGTTACTCACTCCCAAACTTGCAGAACTTCTAGCACACGTGTCTTGGAGTGAAAGACGAATTTTCAGTGTGTGCACACCTGGGTTACCAACTCACGTAGGACTGCACACTCGTCGTTATTCCTCAGGTTGGTAAAGCGATGAGTTGTGAGCATTTTGAGAGGCACGAGTAGCAGTGGACTAGCAAAATTCGCCTCTACACTGTATGTTGATAGAGGCGAAAGGCTGAGGTCAAATGAAAGGCAGAGGGGAAGCAGAGGCCTGTGAGGGCCTTTGCAAAAAGGAAAACTATTTCCAGTGTTTGACTAGGTATATCCTTAGTCACAGCTCGCACATAAGAGTTCTCACAACACTGAAGCTGTCTTCCAACAGTAGGAGTTTTAATGATGACTTATCAGTCAGGAGAAATGGGTAGGCCTGTGAATTAGTAGGTCCAGATCCCCAGCACACGTCTACTCCCCTCAACCACTCAGCCGAGACTCGAAGATCCAGAAACGAGTATACACAGAAAAAAAGGAAGGCCCAGCGGCAGTACGAAAACGACATAGTATCGAAAGTCAAGTCTGCCCCAAAACTGTTGTATAGCCACATTAGGAAAAAGACAACAGTCAAAGGCCAGGTGATCAGGCTGAGGAAAGAAGGTGGGGAACTCACAAGAAACAAAGTATGCAAGGAGCTCAACGAGAGATTTAAGAAAGTATTCACAGTGGAGAAAGGAAGGACTCTGCGAAGACAGGACAGAGAGGGACACCAACAGGGAATACACCAACAAGTTTACCTGGAGTTTACCTGGAGAGAGTTCCGGGGGTCAACGCCCCCGTGGCCTGGTCTGTGAACAGACCAGTGCTGGATGACATGCACACAAGTGAGAAGGAGGTGAAGAAGCTGCTAAGTGACCTTGATACCTCAAAGGCAATGGGACCAGACAACATCTCCCCATGGGTCCTTAGAGAGGGAGCAGAAATGCTGAGTGTGCCATAAACCACAATCTTCAACACATCCCTTGAAACTGGACAACTACCCGAGGTATGGAAGATGGCAAATGTAGTTCCCATTTTTAAAAAAGGAGACAGAAAAGAGGCACTAAAATGCAGACCAGTGTCACTGACGTGTATGGTATGCAGTCATGGAGAATATTATTAGGAGGAGAGTGGTGGAGCACCTGGAATGGAACAAAATTATAAACGACGACCAGCACGAATTCATGGAAGGCAAATCCTGTGTCACAAACCTTCTGGAGTTTTAAGACAAAGTTACAGAAGTGCGACATGAGAGAGAGGGGTGGGTTGATTGCATTTTCTTGGACTGCAAGAAGGCCTTCGACACAGTTCCTCACAAGAGATTAGTGCAGAAACTAGAGGATCAGGCATGTATAACAGGAAGGGCACTGCAATGGATCAGAGAATACCTGACAGGGAGGCAACAGTGAGTCAAGGTACGTGATGAGGTATCACAGTGGGTACCTGTGACGAGCGGGGTCCCACAGGGGTCGTTCCTAGGACCAGTGCTATTTTTGGTATATGTGAATGACATGATGGAAGGGATAGACTCAGAGGTGTCCCCTGTTTGCAGATGATGTGAAGTTAATGAGGAGAATTAAATCAGATGAGGATCAGGCAGGACTTCAAAGAGACCTGGATAGGCTGGACACGTGGTCCAGCAACTGGCTTCTCGAATTCAACCCTGCCAAATGCAAATTCATGAAGATCGGAGAAGGGCAAAGAAGACTGCAGACAGAGTATAGGCTAGGTGATCAAAGACTGGAAACCTCACTCAAGGAGAAAGATCTTGGGGTGAGTATAACACCGAGCATGTCTCCGGAAGCACACATCAACTAGATAACTGCTGCAGCATATGGGCGCCTGGCAAACCCGAGATTAGTGTTCCAAGAATCTTTCAAGACACTGTACACCGTGTATGTCAAGCCCATACTGGAGTATGCAGCACCAGTTTGGAACCCGCATCGGGTCAAGCACGTTAAGAAATTAGAGAAAGTGCAAAGGTTTGCGACAAGTTTAGTTCCAGAGCTAAGGGGAATGTCCTATGAAGAAAGGTTAAGGGAAATCGGCCTGATGACACTAGAGGACAGGAGGGTTAGGGGAGACATGATAATGACATACAAAATACTGCATGAAATAGACAAGGTGGACAGAGAAAAGATGTTCCAGAGAGGGGACACAGAAACGAGGGGTCACTCTTGGAAGCTGAAAACGCAGATGAGTCACAGGGATGTTAGGAAGTATTTCTTCAGTCATAGAGTGGTCAGGAAGTGGAACAGTCTGGCATTCAGTGAAGAGGCAGGGCCAGGAGCTGAGTCTCGAACCCTGCAACCACAATTAGGTGAGTACACATAAGTATCTATGAAGACTGTTAAGTCTTGCTGACAAGATAAACTTCCTTTGGTTAGCCTTCATTAGATTATATCTTCAATCCCCAGATGACCTTACTCGGATTGCTCCTCCCTCAGAAAGGCCTACCGTATACCTGGAGTATACTTGAAAAGGGTTTTGGGGGTCAGCACCCCTACAGCCTGGTCTGTGACCAGGCCTCGTGGTGGATCAGGGCCTGATCAACCAGGCTGTTACTACTGGCCAAACGTATGTGTATTCCTGGAGGGGGGTTCTGGGATTAATGCCCTTGCTACCCTGTCTGTGAACAGGCCTTGTGGTGGATCAGGACATGATCAGCCATTCTCTGGAGGTACTGACTTCAGGTGCTTGTCTAGCACCTTCTTGAAGACAGCCAGGGGTCTACTGGTAATCTCCTTACGTATGCTGAGAGGCAGTTGAACAGTCTTGGGCCCCTGATTCTTATTGGTGCCCCTGCTTATCCTTTGGGGGATGTTGCATCTCTTGCCAAGTCTTTTGCTTTCATAGGAAGTGATTTTCATGTGCAGATTTGGGACTAGTCCCTCTAGGATTTTCCAAGTGTATATTATCATGTATCTTTCTCACCTGCATTCCAAGGAGTACAAATCAAGGGACTTCAACCTTCCCAGTAATTTAGGTTCTCTATTGTACCTATATGTGCCATGATAGTTTTCTGTGTATTCTCCAGGTCTTCAATTTCACCTGCCTTGAGTGTGGCCATTAGTGTACAGCAATATTCCAGCCTAGAGAAAACAAGCAATTTGAAGAGAATCATCATGGGCTTGGCATTCCTAGTTTTGAAAGTTCTCATTATCCATCCTTTCATTTTCCTAGCAGATTTTTTTTTTTTTTTTTTTAGATTTTGCCACCGAAGTGGCTAGTTTATTGTGCACCCCATATCCATCCTGTGGACGGTAGCGCGAGAGCATATGGATACACAAAAGGCCTAGGAACTAGGCCCCAAAGGGTTAACAGGAATACATATGGATTTATATCTACATATCTATAGTTCACTTATCTGTTACAAGCAAATTTAGGAAATTTGCTTAGTATATCTGGTATCTTATTTTCATTAATAAGATATCTTGACATGTCACATAGGTTATTATACTGTCTGTCTCTGTATTCCTCAATAAGTGGACAATTAAGCACATAGTGTTCAAGAGAGTGACCATATGCCTGATCACATAATTTACATTTAGTTTGATCATCATCTGTGTGTCTCCCAAACTGCCAGAAGTACTTGTAACCAAGCCTAAGCCTGGCCACTACAACATCAGTCAGTCTGTTCACATTGCAAGTTGCTCCATAAACATACTTATCTACGTTCATGTTATCATAGTGAGTTATAGATCTACTCAGGCTTCTAACTGCATTCCTATAACAATCATTTTCATTATTTACTTCTCTCCTAATATTATTCCTAATGCTAGACACAGTTATACCAAAGTTATATTCTGCATTCTCCTTCTCGATACTCTTCTTGGCTAACACATCAACTTTATCATGAAGGAGTAATCCAATGTGTGATGGGATCCATAGCAATTGTACATTAATTCCTTTGTCCCTAATTTTTGAGTATCTATACCTGGCTTCCCCAATGAGCATGTTGTTGGAGTCATTATATGAGCCAAGAGCCTTCAATGATGACATAGAATCAGTAATGATGATAGAGTCAAGCTCAGTGTCATAGGTTAGCTTTAGCGCCATTAGGATTGCAAACAATTCAGTTTGCAGTGTAGACGCCCAGTTGTTAATTCTTATGCCTAACTCAACAAATTTATTATCGTTCTTAACTAGGGAGGTGGCAACAAGAGCAGATGCAGCCCTGCCAGAAGACTCCTGTTTAGATCCATCAGTGTATATAACTTGTGATAACTTGTTACTACCAGCTAGGTGAGAAATTTCTTCTTGAGCAGTTGCTCTAACAAGAGATTTAAGGAAGGGATTACTAGCAATGAGCTTCTTGGGAGGGACTTGTAGGTATGTGATATTAAATGAACACATCTTCCATGGAGGGGTGAAATGCTCTTGTTGCCTACAGTGATACAGTTCATGCAGGTTATAAAACTTAATGCAATTGCACGTTTTCACAATCCATTTAGATCTGTGTGTATTTACCTCTAGACACTTGGTAAGATTCACTGTGACAGTGTCTGGTTCGTTTCTCAACATTCTAATACCGAGTACAGTGTTAATTTCAACAATCCTATCACTGATGCTAGAAATACCAAGCTCCTTCCTCATGTTAAGAACTTTTGTAGATCTGGGACAGCCAAGAATAATCCTGAGAGCTTCATTTTGCATTAACTCCAAGGGTCGGAGAGAACTTTCTCTAGCTAATATCAACATGGGAGCAGCATAATCAATTAAGGACCTAACATAGGCTATGTACATCATTCTCACGATTCTCACATTTGCACCATAGTTGGGATTGTAGCCAGCAACAGCTTTGAGAGCATTTAGCCTAGCTTTACATTTCTTGTTTAGTTGTGGTATAGTGGATTTGTTAAAGGGTACATCTACACCAAGATATCTGTAAGTTTTAACGTAGCTAATGATTTCACCCTGCAAATAGATGGGTGGGGGATGTCGTTTGCTTGTTAATATCTTAGTTTTAGAGGAAGATATTATGAGGCCTAGTCGATTACAAATTGCTTGAACTTCATTAAGAATGGTATTCATCTTCTTATGCCCTGTTGTATCAGTTACACAACCCAGGGCAACATGGGTTTAGAACAGGTCGCTCCTGTCTGTCTCAACTACTGGATCACTACGACAAGGTCCTAAATGCACTAGAAGACAAAAAGAATGCAGATGTAATATATACAGACTTTGCAAAAGCCTTCGACAAGTGTGACCATGGCGTAATAGCGCACAAAATGCGCGCTAAAGGAATAACAGGAAAAGTCGGTCGATGGATCTATAATTTCCTCACTAACAGAACACAGAGAGTAGTCGTCAACAGAGTAAAGTCCGAGGCAGCTACGGTGAAAAGCTCTGTTCCACAAGGCAAAGTACTAGCTCCCATCTTGTTCCTCATCCTCATATCCGACATAGACAAGGACGTCAGCCACAGCACCGTGTCTTCCTTTGCAGATGACACCCGAATCTGCATGACAGTGTCTTCCATTGCAGACACTGCAAGGCTCCAGGCGGACATCAACCAAATCTTTCAGTGGGCTGCAGAAAACAATATGAAGTTCAACGATGAGAAATTTCAATTACTCAGATATGGTAAACATGAGGAAATTAAATCTTCATCAGAGTACAAAACAAATTCTGGCCACAAAATAGAGCGAAACACCAACGTCAAAGACCTGGGAGTGATTATGTCGGAGGATCTCACCTTCAAGGACCATAACATTGTATCAATCGCATCTGCTAGAAAAATGACAGGATGGATAATGAGAACCTTCAAAACTAGGGAGGCCAAGCCCATGATGACACTCTTCAGGTCACTTGTTCTATCTAGGCTGGAATATTGCTGCACTCTAACAGCACCTTTCAAGGCAGGTGAAATTGCCGACCTAGAAAATGGCAATATAAACACAAATGCAGTATAATGTGATCCTTTATTGACTACGTTTCGCCCACACAGTGGGCTTTTTCAAGTCACAAACAGAACTGTTCTGTTTGTGACTTGAAAAAGCCCACTGTGTGGGCGAAACGTAGTCAATAAAGGATCACATTATACTGCATTTGTGTTTATATTGCCATTGTGTCGGTATTTTATACCATTTATTTCCATCGACCTAGAAAATGTACAGAGAACTTTCACGGCGCGCATAACGGAGATAAAACACCTCAATTACTGGGAGCGCAGTTTCTAAACCTGTATTCCCTGGAACGCAGGAGGGAGAGATACATGCATTTAGTACCGACTTGCACAGAAAATCATCACTAACTTGGCAGACGAGAATATGTCACTAGCACGTTAGACCATACATGGCCTCCCAGCACACATAAGGGGGATTACCCCTGGCAGTCTTCAAGCTGGCACTCCTAAAGTCCCTGATCAGCCGGGCGGTCGTACGTTGGTTTGCGTAATCAGGCGCTGATCCACAGGAGGCCTGGTTTGACCCCCGAAACTTTCCAGAATCACTTAGCTATATGAAGCAGGTAGAGCATTTTGCATTAATCAGAATATTAAGCATGGGACACTCCTCCCTGCGGTGTACCTAAAGACATTTCTTTAGAATCACTTCTAGCCTTGGTAAAGGACAGGATACTCTATGACTTATTATCCAGCAGAGTAAGCTACCACCAATATTCATTTTGGCTAGTTCATGTAGTATAACGGTTCTGTTCGCAATATCAAATGCAGATTTTAGATCAAGAAAAGTGGTAAAACTAGTAGAGGTGTGTGCAGTGAGAAAGGTGGAAATACAGTTCTGCACACTTTTACCTTTCATGAACCCATAGAGGTAGGGGGAAAGTTGATCTCTGATTCTGTAGTACAGTCTGTTAAGCATCATTCTTTCAAAAGTTTTACAAAGACAACTAGTTAAGGAGATCGGCCTAAATGTATCAGGCTGTTGGGGCTTAGGGATAGGCACAATGAGACTATTGGTCCAGGAAGTAGGAAGAACGCCCTCAATGTAACTGAGATTATACGGTACGTTCTGAGCAGGTCTGGGGTTCTACATTCACGGTATGCTTTACCAATCCTCCTAGCTGCATGTGTTAGATTGCGCAGCTGTGGATCATTATAGTATTTACATTGGTTTTTATTGTTATTCATAGTGGAGGGTTTTTGTTTCCTATTCCTGCCCACTTGGTCTGTGAGAACACTCTCAATAGTGGTAATTAAATCATCATTAAATTTCTGTGTGCCAATGGGCTCGTAATTCTTATACCATTGATCCAAGTGGTTAATAAAGTTGTCTCTGTGTTCTGGTTTGAGAATAAGTTTCCTCCTGTATTTAGCTCCTTGATTGCTGGAGATGTGATCAAGATTGACAGTTGTTAGTCTTGGGAAGTGATCAGATAGAAGATCATCAACTATTACAGTCATGCATCGTATATGATGTATTAAATCCAAGACACAGATCTAGTATGCCACCATATATGTGAGTAGGCTCAGTAGTGCCCACAATTCGAACATTATCATGCTCATTTAGCAATCTCACTAGTTTAGTTCCATGCTAAGCGTTCTAGTGGTACACTCTGTAATCACAATTTTACTACATGTAAACCAAACAATAACCAAATTTCTGTAAACTCAGCATTGTAATCCTTATAGAGAATAAACTTTGGTGTTTGTTATAGACCCACCAATATTCTTATGTCTGGCATTAAAATCTCCAAGAATGATGGTAGGTTCACTATTGATGCGATCTGGTAAAGCATCAGGTCGAAGCTGGTTCGCTGGGGCATAGAGATTAAAAATGTTTATGGAAAAATCGCCTGCATATACTTTGACACCATGATACTGCATGTTAACTCGACTCTGCAAGGAAAGGAGTGAATGTGGCAAGCTCTTTCTGACATACATCACACAACAGTTGGTTGACCTTAGGTTATAAGCTGCATATCCAGGCAAGTTTGGTGGAGGTGCTCCATCTTTCAATCTACATTCCTGCAAACAGATGACATCAATATTCTTGGTTGCACTAATATGATGTAAGTCAGGCAACCGCTTCCTGATGGAAGCAATGTTCCATGAAAAGATTTGTAATGTATCCTAGCAGATGTGGTGGTAGAAACATTGTTGTTATCTTTGAAAATAAGATTCTCTGACTTTATCACTCCCAAGTCCTTCACATTAGTTTTTAACTCTATTGTGTGGTTGGAATTTGTTTCATACTCCTATACAGTTTTAATTTCCTCGAGTTTTCCATAGCAGAGTAATTGAAATTTGTCTTTATTGCTGCTCATTTAAAGATTTGGTTGATATCTGCTTGGAAACTTGTAGTCTCTTTGATGGATGACACTGTCATGCAAATTTGGGTGTCATTCACAAAGGAGGACATGGTGCTGTGGCTTACATCTCTGTCTATGCAAGACATGAGGATGAGGAGCATAATGAGAGCAAGCACTGTACCTATGGAATAGGGCTTTTCACTGTAGCTGCCTCTAACTTTACTCTGCTTACTATTGCTCTTTGTGTTCTATTTATTAGGAATTTATAGATCCATCTACTAACTCTTCCTGATATTCCTTTAACATGCAATTTTTGGTGCTATTACACCATGCTCACATTTGTTGAAGGCTTTTGCAAAGTCTGTGTATACTACATCTGCATTTTGTTTGTCTTCCAGAGCATCCAAGACCTTGTCATACTGGTCCATTAGCTGGAATAGGCAGGAGCAACCTGCTCTAAACCCATACTGCCCTGGGTTATGCAATTGATGGGTATCTAATTGAATGATGATCTTGCTTCTTAGATGCTGGATGTTAGTGCTATCGGTTTGTAATTCTTTGCAATTGCTATACTGCCAACTTTGTGGAGTTGAGCTATGTCTATTGTTTTGCTATCCAAAATCTTTGAGAAACTCGTGCACAGGAGACTATATTCATTTATAACAACACAAAACATACTCAACCCCTGCCAATTTGGATTCAAGAAAAATAAAAGCACTAATGATGCAATCATAAAAATGCTAGATCTTCTTTACACAGCATTGGAAAATAAGGAATATCCACTAGGAATTTTTATTGACCTAAGAAAAGCTTTTGACACAGTAGACCACGACATCCTACTCCACAAACTTGACCATTACGGTATAAGAGGCCATGCGCTTGCTTATTTCAAATCTTACCTTACTAATAGGTATCAGTATGTCACCATTAAAGACACAGCATCAACAACACGGCCACTTGATACTGGAGTTCCGCAGGGAAGTGTCCTTGGTCCCCTGCTCTTCCTCATATACATCAATGATCTTCCAAACGTATCCCAACACCTGAAACCCATTCTCTTTGCTGACGACACGACTTATGTCATCTCTCACCCTAATCTTGCCACCCTCAACACCATTGTTAACGAGGAGCTGATCAAAATATCGACTTGGATGACAGCCAATAAACTTACGCTTAACACTTACCTGGAGTTTACCTGGAGAGAGTTTCGGGGGTCAACGCCCCCGCGGCCCGGTCTGTGACCAGGCCTCCTGGTGGATCAGCGCCTGATCAACCAGGCTGTTGCTGCTGGCTGCACGCAAACCAACGTACGAGCCACAGCCCGGCTGATCAGGAACTGACTTTAGGTGCTTGTCCAGTGCCAGCTTGAAGACTGCCAGGGGTCTGTTGGTAATCCCCCTTATGTGTGCTGGGAGGCAGTTGAACAGTCTCGGTCCCCTGACACTTATTGTATGGTCTCTTAACGTGCTAGTGACACCCCTGCTTTTCATTGGGGGGATGGTGCATCGTCTGCCAAGTCTTTTGCTTTCGTAGTGAGTGATTTTCGTGTGCAAGTTCGGTACTAGTCCCTCTAGGATTTTCCAGGTGTATATAATCATGTATCTCTCCCTCCTGCGTTCCAGGGAATACAGGTTTAGAAACCTCAAGCGCTCCCAGTAATTGAGGTGTTTTATCTCCGTTATGCGCGCCGTGAAAGTTCTCTGTACATTTTCTAGGTCGGCAATTTCACCTGCCTTGAAAGGTGCTGTTAGAGTGCAGCAATATTCCAGCCTAGATAGAACAAGTGACCTGAAGAGTGTCATCATGGGCTTGGCCTCCCTAGTTTTGAAGGTTCTCATTATCCATCCTGTCATTTTTCTAGCAGATGCGATTGATACAATGTTATGGTCCTTGAAGGTGAGATCCTCCGACATAATCACTCCCAGGTCTTTGACGTTGGTGTTTCGCTCTATTTTGTGGCCAGAATTTGTTTTGTACTCTGATGAAGATTTAATTTCCTCATGTTTACCATATCTGAGTAATTGAAATTTCTCATCGTTGAACTTCATATTGTTTTCTGCAGCCCACTGAAAGATTTGGTTGATGTCCGCCTGGAGCCTTGCAGTGTCTGCAATGGAAGACACTGTCATGCAGATTCGGGTGTCATCTGCAAAGGAAGACACGGTGCTGTGGCTGACATCCTTGTCTATGTCGGATATGAGGATGAGGAACAAGATGGGAGCTAGTACTGTGCCTTGTGGAACAGAGCTTTTCACCGTAGCTGCCTCGGACTTTACTCTGTTGACGACTACTCTCTGTGTTCTGTTAGTGAGGAAATTATAGATCCATCGACCAACTTTTCCTGTTATTCCTTTAGCGCGCATTTTGTGCGCTATTACGCCATGGTCACACTTGTCGAAGGCTTTTGCAAAGTCTGTATATATTACATCTGCATTCTTTTTGTCTTCTAGTGCATTTAGGACCTTGTCGTAGTGATCCAGTAGTTGAGACAGACAGGAGCGACCTGTTCTAAACCCATGTTGCCCTGGGTTGTGTAACTGATGGGTTTCTAGATGGGTGGTGATCTTGCTTCTTAGGACCCTTTCAAAGATTTTTATGATATGGGATGTTAGTGCTATTGGTCTGTAGTTCTTTGCTGTTGCTTTACTGCCCCCTTTGTGGAGTGGGGCTATGTCTGTTGTTTTTAGTAACTGAGGGACGACCCCCGTGTCCATGCTCCCTCTCCATAGGATGGAAAAGGCTCGTGATAGGGGCTTCTTGCAGTTCTTGATGAACACAGAGTTCCATGAGTCTGGCCCTGGGGCAGAGTGCATGGGCATGTCATTTATCGCCTGTTCGAAGTCATTTGGCGTCAGGATAACATCGGATAGGCTTGTGTTAATCAAATTTTGTGGCTCTCTCATAAAAAATTCATTTTGATCTTCGACTCTCAGTCTGGTTAGCGGCTTGCTAAAAACTGAGTCATATTGGGACTTGAGTAGCTCACTCATTTCCTTGCTGTCATCTGTGTAGGACCCATCTTGTTTAAGTAGGGGCCCAATACTGGACGTTGTTCTCGATTTTGATTTGGCATAGGAGAAGAAATACTTTGGGTTTCTTTCGATTTCATTTATGGCTTTTAGTTCTTCCCGCGATTCCTGACTCCTAAAGGATTCTTTTAGCTTAAGTTCGATGCTTGCTATTTCTCTGACCAGTGTCTCCCTGCGCATTTCTGATATATTGACCTCTTTTAGCCGCTCTGTTATTCTTTTCCGTCGCCTGTAAAGGGAGCGCCTGTCTCTTTCTATTTTACATCTACTCCTCCTTTTTCTTAGAGGAATAAGCCTTGTGCATACATCGAGTGCCACCGAGTTAATCTGTTCTAGGCATAAGTTTGGGTCTGTGTTGCTTAGTATATCTTCCCAGCTTATATCGGTTAGGACTTGGTTTACTTGGTCCCACTTTATGTTTTTGTTATTGAAGTTGAATTTGGTGAATGCTCCCTCGTGACTAGTCTCATTTTGTCGGTCTGGGGCTCCACGCATACATGTCTGAACCTCAATTATGTTGTGATCTGAGTATATTGTTTTTGATATGGTGACATTTCTTATCAGATCATCATTGTTAGTGAAGATGAGGTCTAGTGTATTCTCCAGTCTAGTAGGCTCTATTATTTGCTGGTTTAAATTGAATTTTGTGCAGAGATTTAAAAGCTCGTGTGAGTGTGAGTTTTCATCAGAGCTGCCTCCTGGTGTTATTACTGCAACAATATTATTTGCTATATTCCTCCATTTTAGGTGCCTTAAGTTGAAATCCCCCAGGAGCAAGATGTTGGGTGCAGGAGCTGGAAGATTTTCCAGACAGTGGTCAATTTTTAACAGCTGTTCCTGGAATTGCTGGGATGTTGCATCCGGAGGCTTGTAGACTACCACAATGACTAGGTTTTGGTTCTCGACCTTTACTGCTAAAACTTCCACTACGTCATTTGAGGCATTAAGCAGTTCTGTGCAAACAAGTGACTCTGCAATGTACAGGCCAACCCCCCCCTTTTGCCTGTTCACTCTGTCACATCTGTATAGGTTGTAACCTGGGATCCATATTTCGTTGTCCAAGTGATCCTTTATGTGGGTCTCAGTGAAAGCCGCGAACATTGCCTTTGCCTCTGCAAGCAGTCCACGGATGAAAGGTATTTTGTTGTTTATTGCTGGCTTTAGACCCTGTATATTTGCAAAGAAGAATGTTATCGGACTGGTGGTATTGTTGGTACTGGGGGGGGATGACAAAACCTACTATATTATGTTTGGTAGCAGAGCAGGAGATGCACAAATTAACATTAAGATCGACAACACTCTAATTACCAGACATAATGAGGGCAAATTCCTAGGCCTATACCTTGACAACAACCTGAATTTCAGCACCCATATCCAACACATAACCAAAAAAGTATCCAAAACGGTTGGGATCCTCTCCAAGATACGATACTACGTGCCGCAAAATGCCCTTCTCACACTATACCACTCACTTATTTATCCATACCTCACCTATGCTATTTGTGCTTGGGGATCAACTGCAGCAACACGCCTAAAGCCAATAATAACCCAACAAAAAGCTGCAGTAAGAATAATCACTAAATCCCATCCCTGGCAACACACCCCCCCACTCTTCATAGATCTAAACTTACTCCCTGTTCAGTACATCCACACTTACTACTGTGCAATCTACATCTACAGGACCTTAAACTCCAATATCAACCTTGACCTAAAATGCTTTCTTGACAGTTGTGACAGAACCCACAGGCATAACACCAGACACAAACATCTCTACGACATTCCCCGTGTCCGACTAAACCTTTACAAAAATTCAATGTATGTCAAAGGCCCTAAAATCTGGAACACCCTACCTGAGAACTCTAGAACTGCAGACACATTCATCACCTTCAAAACTACCATTAGAAAACATCTTATCTCCCTGATACACCCCATCAACTAACTACACGAATACCACCTGGTGGTTCACACTTACACTCACCCATTTGACCATAAACAGAAATATTAATCTCAATCTTAAAATAATGAATCCTATGATACTCCAATACTGAAACTATGTACTGTGCCAAAACAAAAGCATTCACATTGCTAAACTCACAAACTAGTATTTAGTCACTTAGCCATAATACCAACTTACCTCATAATTTGTAATATTTTAAAATAAAGAATTAAACTAAGTCTGCCTGAAATGCCTATCCATGCTAGGCGTTCTAGTGGTACACTCTGTAATCATTATTTAACTACATGTAAACCACACAACAACCAAATTCTGTAAATTCAACATTGTAATCTTTATAGAGAATAAACTTTGAATTTGAATTTGAATTTGAATTTGTGTCCATGCTCCCTCTCCATAGAATACTTAAGGGACATGAAAGGAGCTTCTTGGAGTTCTTGATGAACATGGAGTTACACGAGTCTGGGCCTGGGGCAGAATGCATATCATTTACAGTATTGCCTTTTCAAAGTCTTGTAGTGTTAGGGTAATATGAGAATTTTTTTAATTTACCAGATTTTGAGTCTCGATCATAAAAAATTTATTTAGACTGTCGACCCTTAGTCTGATTATTTGCTCACTAAATGCTGAGTTATACAGGGGCTTCAGTATCTTATTCATTTCTTTGCTGTCATCTGTGTAGGCCCCATCTCGTATAAGCAGGGGTCCAATACTGGATATTGTTTTTGCCCAAGATTTTGCATAAGAAAAGAAGTATTTTGTTTTTTTTCAGTTTCATTTATGGCTTTAAGTTCTTTCTGTGTTTCTTGGCTCCTGTATGATTCCTTAAGCTTAAGTTCAATGTATTTGCTATTTCTCTGACCAGTGCCTCTTCTGTATTTCAGATATACATACTGGACCCTTTCATCAGCTGTGATTTTTCGCCTTTGCCTGCATAGGGAGCATCTCTCTCTCTCTCTTTCTAGTTTACATCTTCTCTTCTTTTTTCTTAAAGGAATGTGCCTTGAGCATACCTCAAGTGCCACAGAGTTAATTGTTTTTAGGCAAAGGTTCGGATCTATGTTGTTTAGGATATTTTCCCAGCTTGTTTCATTTGGGACATGGTTGGTGTGATCCCACTGTGTTTTTGTTATTGAAGTTGAATTCGGTGAAGGCATCCTCATAACTGATCTCCTTATGCTGGGTCAAGAGCCCTGTGCATACATGTTCATCCTGGTTACTAAGGCCCTGATCCACCATGAGGCCTGGTCACAGACTGAGCCATAGGGGCATTGACGCTCGAAACCCTCTCCCGGTATGTCTGTACTTCTATTGCTATGATCTGAGTGTATTGTCTTTGATACTGTTATATTTCATACCAGGTCATCATTATCAAGTGCATTTTCCAGTTTTGTTGGCTCCACTTTTCCTGGCTTTTGTTGAATTTGTTGCAGGGATTTAATAGCTCATGTGTGTGTGAATTTTCATCTGAGCTGCTTTCTGGGGTTATCTCTTCTGCTTTGCTGGCCCCCACTCATTTCTACCCATTTCCCCTAATGTCAGTGCATTTTGTGAATAATGCATAATAATATTTTACAGATAGTATACAATGATGAAAAACAGGGATTTCAGAGAAATGACAAAAGACAGTGATTCAGAGAAAGAGGGTTCCTTATAAACTTCTCGTGGTTAGGGCAGTCACTAAACGAAGCATTTGGGATGTGATACAATTACAGTGGACCCCCGCTTAACGATCACCTCCAAATGCGACCAATTATGTAAGTGTATTTATGTAAGTGTGTTTGTATGTGTATGTTTGGGTGGTCTGAAATGGACTAATCTACTTCACAATATTCCTTATGGGAACAAATTCGGTCAGTACTGGTACCTGAACATACTTCTGGTTGAAAAAAGATCGTTAATCGGGGGTCCACTGTATTACATTCATGGGGATAGTGCTTAACCCATAGTACTAAATCCTAAGAATTGGAGCTACTCTCCCTTTCCCTGGATCAGACATGATTGCCTACCATTCTCTAGGCACTATAATAATAAAAAATCACAGGAGTCAAAGTAAAGACTAGCAAAAATACTTGAACATTTTTGGTAGGTCTGCAGAGGAACTAATCCCAAATCTGCACACAGAAATCACTCCCTGCGAAAGCAAAAGACTCAGCAGGTGGTGCAACATCCCCCCAATAAAAAGAAGCGGTGCCATGAGTACACTAAGAGACAACACAATAAGTATCAGGGGTCCAAGAGTGTTTGATTGCTTCCCAGCATACATAGGGCTTACCTATGACCTCTGGCTGTCTTCAAGAGGGAGCTGGACAAGCACCTAGTCAGTAAATGACCAGCTGGGCTATGGATCATACGTCAGTTTGCACGCGGCCAGCAGTTGATCAGGCCCTGATCCACAGCGATGCATGGTCATGGACTGGGCCGTGAGGCGATGACCACCAGAACACCCTCCACTTATACCTCCAGGATGGATAAATGTCTCCACTCTATGTACTGGTCTTGGTATTAAGGTTAGCTACAAAGGTTTTTGGCATGATTCTCAAAGTAACATTGCAGAAATTCCTTGCCTAGCTATGCAAAGTATCCATATTGCAAATTAGGTTAGGTATAAGGGTAGGCCTTAAGAGGGAAATATTAGCTTACAGTATCAGAACATTTGTTGTTAACCAATTAAATGTGAAGAGACTGAACATTTTTAGGGTTGACAGATGTAATAGCTTCCAATTGATTTTATTATTGCATAATGCACTCTCTGCATCACTTGGTTAGATTGTTACTTTTTTGTTCAGGTTTCAGAGCAAACACTGCCAGATGAACAATCCAGTGAACAATGTACTGTTTGCAAAGACATAAAATAAATAAATAAATAAATAAAGATAGAAAGCTGAACAGAACAAGGAAGAACACTAGATGCTTTACTGGAGAATGTTGTCATACTGCAGAATGTAATTTGTTAAAAAACTTTCAGAAACAGTACAGCAATATTGTAACATCATTGTCTTTCCATTCCCCAACCCATCACTGATTCCCAAAATGAAAGGCACTAAACACATGAATCACCCCACTTAGGTTAATGGAAATGCATATGCAAGCAGCCATCAACCACTAGACCAAACGGGTGCATACCTTCTATGGCCTGCTTGATCCTAGCCAAATACTGCTCCACCACATACTACTGGCAGGTCAAAAGCCATCCAAACCTGCACCTTTAAGAAGCTGCTTTACACTGACACACAACCTTCCAGCCTATTGCAAGCACCAAAAAGAAAAGGCAAGTGTAAAATGGTATATTGTATTAGCTGTTTACTTCAGTCTTTTATATACAGGTTGAACCTCACTTCTCCGGCAAGCTTGGGACCAGACAGGTGCTAGAGTAGTGGATTTTTCAAACCAGTGAAGTTTACTGTAAAACAAGGCAAAATAATGCATGTACAGTATTACTGTAAATCCACTTCCAAAATATATTTATGTTTCTATATGCAATCTAAATTAAAGTTGAGTAATATCTGGGAGGTCTACATCTGGGACATCTGGGTCAGATGTCCCAGATGTTAAAAAAATCACCTTTTCTCCCTAACACATCCCAACATCAGCTAAGTATGTGAAAACTACATATACATATTCTCAATGCCACAAACATATGTAAAACAACATATACGTAATCTTATTCTCAATATTTGTAATCCTCCCGAACATTAAAACATTGATTGTGTCCCCTTTATGTTAATATGGTAGAATCCTCATCACCTATAATCATAATCAAACCTGTAATTCCTTAAACAATTAACCTTGATAAAAGCCATATAGCATGAACTAATAGGATATTCAATTCTCTTGTATTCATTGTAACTCCTAAATTTATACTTACACTCACCCACGTGACTGTATGTATAAAATAACTCAAATTGACTTTGCCTTATTAATCTTAAGTTAGTCTGAAGTTTGCTCAAAATACTCTGCATATTAAGGGGCATTCTGCATGCACACCAAAATGTCATTCACCTTTGTACATTGTATCATGCTGAAATAAAGTATTGTTGTTATTTTTATTATTGTCTGGAGCTGAGGAGGTGCTGGGAAGAGGAAGAGGATTCTGGATGCTGCTGGGCATTCTTGTTGGTAATCCTCTGAAACATGTCTTGTAGTGCTAGTTGCTTCATATATTTAAGCTTTTCTTTGACAAGTGTCAAAAAAGAACGAACAGGCACAATACCCTGACTGGAACAATACACAAATAACCCACACATAGAGAGGAACTTATGACAATGTTTCGGTCCAAGTCAGACCAAAACGTCGCCGTAAGCTCCTCTCTCCTATGTGCAGGTTATTTGTGTACAAGAGTGTCATTTATATACACACTCATTACTTATTTCTCAGATATAAAATTTCTTAGCTCAAGCCCTTCAGTTAAGTTGGTTACCAACTGAATACACCTATTACCTGGAGTTTACCTGGAGAGAGTTCTGGGGGTCAATGCCCCCGCGGCCCAGTCTGTGACCAGGCCTCCTGGTGGATCAGAGCCTGATCAACCAGGCTGTTGCTGCTGGCTGCACGCAAACCAACGTATGAGCCACAGCCCGGCTGATCAGGAACCGACTTTAGGTGCTTGTCCAGTGCCAGCTTGAAGACTGCCAGGGGTCTGTTGGTAATCCCCCTTATGTATGCTGGGAGGCAGTTGAACAGTCTCGGGCCCCTGACACTTATTGTATGGTCTCTTAACGTGCTAGTGACACCCCTGCTTTTCATTGGGGGGATGTTGCATCGTCTGCCAAGTCTTTTGCTTTTGTAGTGAGTGATTTTCGTGTGCAAGTTCGGTACTAGTCCCTCTAGGATTTTCCAGGTGTATATAATCATGTATCTCTCCCGCCTGCATTCCAGAGAATACAGGTTCAGGAACCTCAAGCGCTCCCAGTAATTGAGGTGTTTTATCTCCGTTATGCGCGCCGTGAAGGTTCTCTGTACATTTTCTAGGTCAGCAATTTCACCTGCCTTGAAAGGTGCTGTTAGTGTGCAGCAATATTCCAGCCTAGATAGAACAAGTGACCTGAAGAGTGTCATCATGGGCTTGGCCTCCCTAGTTTTGAAGGTTCTCATTATCCATCCTGTCATTTTTCTAGCAGATGCGATTGATACAATGTTATGGTCCTTGAAGGTGAGATCCTCCAACATGATCACTCCCAGGTCTTTGACGTTGGTGTTTCGCTCTATTTTGTGGCCAGAATTTGTTTTGTACTCTGATGAAGATTTAATTTCCTCGTGTTTACCATATCTGAGTAATTGAAATTTCTCATCGTTGAACTTCATATTGTTTTCTGCAGCCCACTGAAAGATTCGGTTGATGTCCGCCTGGAGCCTTGCAGTGTCTGCAATGGAAGACACTGTCATGCAGATTCGGGTGTCATCTGCAAAGGAAGACACGGTGCTGTGGCTGACATCCTTGTCTATGTCGGATATGAGGATGAGGAACAAAATGGGAGTGAGTACTGTGCCTGGTGGAACAGAGCTTTTCACTGTAGCTGCCTCGGACTTTACTCTGTTGACGACTACTCTCTGTGTTCTGTTAGTGAGGAAATTAGAGATCCATCGACCGACTTTTCCTGTTATCCCTTTAGCACGCATTTTGTGCGCTATTACGCCATGGTCACACTTGTCGAAGGCTTTTGCAAAGTCTGTATATATTACATCTGCATTCTTTTTATCTTCTAGTGCATTTAGGACCTTGTCATAGTGATCCAATAGTTGAGAC
Source organism: Cherax quadricarinatus (assembly GCF_038502225.1). NCBI lineage: Eukaryota > Metazoa > Arthropoda > Malacostraca > Decapoda > Parastacidae > Cherax > Cherax quadricarinatus. The sequence continues at coordinate 17,898,476 of NC_091330.1, forward strand.
AGACAGGAGCGACCTGTTCTAAATCCATGTTGCCCTGGGTTGTGTAACTGATGGGTTTCTAGATGGGTGGTGATCTTGCTTCTTAGGACCCTTTCAAAGATTTTTATGATATGGGATGTTAGTGCTATCGGTCTGTAGTTCTTTGCTGTTGCTTTACTGCCCCCTTTGTGGAGTGGGGCTATGTCTGTTGTTTTTAGTAACTGTGGGACGACCCCCGTGTCCATGCTCCCTCTCCATAGGATGGAAAAGGCTCGTGATAGGGGCTTCTTGCAGTTCTTGATGAACACGGAGTTCCATGAGTCTGGCCCTGGGGCAGAGTGCATGGGCATGTCATTTATCGCCTGTTCGAAGTCATTTGGCATCAGCATAACATCGGATAGGCTTGTGTTAACCAAATTTTGTGGCTCTCTCATAAAAAATTTGTTTTGATCTTCGACTCTCAGTCTGGTTAGCGGCTTGCTAAAAACTGAGTCATATTGGGACTTGAGTAGCTCACTCATTTCCTTGCTGTCATCTGTGTAGGACCCATCTTGTTTAAGAAGGGGCCCAATACTGGATGTTGTTCTCGACTTTGATTTGGCATAGGAGAAGAAATACTTTGGGTTTCTTTCGATTTCATTTATGGCTTTTAGTTCTTCCCGCGATTCCTGACTCCTATAAGATTCCTTTAGCTTGAGTTCGATGCTTGCTATTTCTCTGACCAGTGTCTCCCTACGCATTTCAGATATATTGACCTCTTTTAGCCGCTCTGTTATTCTTTTCCGTCGCCTGTAAAGGGAGCGCCTGTCTCTTTCTATTTTACATCTACTCCTCCTTTATCTTAGAGGAATAAGCCTTGTGCATACATCGAGTGCCACCAAGTTAATCTGTTCTAGGCATACGTTGGGGTCTGTGTTGCTTAGTATATCTTCCCAGCTTATATCGGTTAGGACTTGGTTTACTTGGTCCCACTTTATGTTTTTGTTATTGAAGTTGAATTTGGTGAATGCTCCCTCATGACTAGTCTCATTATGTCGGTCTGGGGCTCCACGCATACATGTCTGAACCTCAATTATGTTGTGATCTGAGTATATTGTTTTTGATATGGTGACATTTCTTATCAGATCATCATTGTTAGTGAAGATGAGGTCTAGTGTATTTTCCAGTCTAGTAGGCTCTATTATTTGCTGGTTTAAATTGAATTTTGTGCAGAGATTTAAAAGCTCGTGTGAGTGTGAGTTTTCATCAGAGCTGCCTCCTGGTGTTATTACTGCAACAATATTATTTGCTATATTCCTCCATTTTAGGTGCCTTAAGTTGAAATCCCCCAGGAGCAAGATGTTGGGTGCAGGAGCTGGAAGATTTTCCAGACAGTGGTCAATTTTTAACAGCTGTTCCTGGAATTGCTGGGATGTTGCAATTGAAAACAATTCTTAACCTTGTGCTTCATCTGCACTGTTTTTCTGTTCACTACTGAAGTCTCTAAATGCTACTATAACTTTCATTATTCTTACTGAAATCTAGCTCAAACAGGATTTGACAGACATATTTACCATACCTGGTTACACAGCCATACATAACTGCAGGCCTGACCAACTAGGAGGCACTACCATATACTACTCTGATGAACTGGAATGTGAATATATACAACAGCTAAATCTGCATCAAAAATCCTAAAAAAAAAAAAAAAAAACTATAACAGTTGGAGCAGTCTACAGATTACCACACACAAATATTTATACTTTTAGTGGTAACCTTAGAAACATTATAACTGACTCAGAGATGAATAAACACCACCTGATACTTACAGGAGACTTCAACATAAACCTCATCCAAGAAGCTGACCCTCCAGTAGCTAATTTCACAAACACTGAACAACTGCTTGCTACTACCTTCTATAACTAAGCCAGTAAGAATCTCTGAAACAAGTGCCTCATAACTTGACCATAGTATCTGGACCAACATGATGTCTCCACTACAAGCAGGTATAATCACAGACAACACTAGACCACTACCTCACCTTTCTGATAACCAACCTACGTAAATTGCCTCAAAACTAGAAAGATCTCATTTTGCCTGCAAGACAAGTCATCAGTAAATAATTTAATATTAGCACTAGGTGACACTGATTGGCAGAGAGAGCTAGCTGAAAGCAATAATATTGACAAAGATCTAAAACTTTTTTACATAAAACCCAAAACCTCTATATCATGCATTGTCCAATCAAAATGAATAAGATCACAGCAAAGAGACTAAACAGCCCATGGCTAACAAATGGTATCCTCAAATTCATTGATAAAAAGCACCAACTTGAAAAACTGTTCAGATCAGGCCTGATTACTAAAGAACTGACAAAACGACACACATCAATACTCACAAAACTAATACGAAAATCAAAGCAAGTGTATTACGAAAATAGATTTATTGAAATAAAAGGTGATATAAAAAGGACCTGGCAAACCCTTTCCAAAATTTTGGGCTCTAGAAAACTGTCTAGAAACAGAGCTAAACCAGATGAACCTCACATAAAGGAGGTCATCATAGTGTTTAATCAATGATCTGACATTAGAGTTGAAAACTGTAATGTTCTTGCTGGCACTGAGTAGAGTTTTAGCCTGACTAGAGTAGAGTTTTAGCCTGACTAGAGTAGAGTTTTAGCCTGCTTCGGTGGGATATCAGGACTGATATTTCCATTCATAAGAGGCATGTAGAGAAATAAACTGTTGCAATTTTCAAAAAATAAAAAACATTTACTGTTAACCACTAACAAGTATGAATATATGGACTAAGATAATTATTTCAAAGCTAAAAATAAAGGAGCTACTGAATATAAAAAATAAACAAATGATACTCCTTACCCTATACCACTCTTTAATTTATCCCTACCTCACCTATGGTATTTGTGCCTGGGGATCAACCAAAGCCAACTACCTTAAAGCTTTAATAACTCAACAAAAAGCTGCTGTATGGATGATTATCAACTCCTGTGCCAGACAGCACACCCCCACCACTTTTCAAAAGCCTGAACCTACTAAATGTATGAGACACACTCGTATTATTGTGCCTACTATTTCTACAGAATATTATACTCCAATATAAACCCTCCACTTAAACTTCTCCTTGATAGCTACAATAGAATGCACTGTCACAATACAAGGCATAAGGCACTCTTTGACATCCCTCATGTCAGTCTCACACTATGCAAAAAATGAAATGCATAAAAAGAGCCCTATGATCTGGAATTCACTACGTGAACCAGTTAAGGATCCCCTGACTTCATACAAATTAGAGCTATGCTTATAAACATTTCATCTCTCAATACTAACCAAACCAACCAAAAGAACTTCTAAATCAGTTTGAAGCAACTCCCAAATATAGTGACTGCAAGATTGAAATCACTGTCCCAAACCATCAAGGTTGCCAGACCAGTGACTGCTGGACTAGTGAGGTTCAACTTGTATTGCATTGTATAAGATATATGCAATAGACATTATATCATTTATCTATATGTTATAGTACTGTATACATATCTTACATTATTTATGGTATTATCCACAAATTTGAGATTTATAAGAGACAAATGGGACCTGTCAAGTCTTCCTTCAAAAGACCACAAGTAAAGACAACTCCACAGCAGACCCTAATAAGTAAAGTAAGGGATGCCATATGTCATTGCTGTTCAACTCATTTCACCATAAATTCATGGCATATTTCCCATTTTTATATACTGCATATACTACAGTATATTATATTCACTAAACATTTTGTCAACTTAATATATAAAAATCTTGCAATATTTTTCTGAATAAATATTACATAATGGGGCAGAATTAACCAAAGTACTTCTACTTTTGTCTTACACTGGCAGCAGAGGACAGCACCTTCACAGGACATATACGTTATGAGGTGTAATCCTATTTTGGGTATTAAAGTACAGTACATTCCTGACTGGTGGTGAACAGGTTACATGTAGCCTTAATGACCCACATTTAGTTGATTGATTTAAAACCCCATTAACCAACTAATAACAACCACCATAATGCCATTTCACTTCTTGATTCATGAATCATCATAGTACAATGCAGGATGTTCAAAAGAAATTTTTTTGGAGGCTACAGTGAAATCATGACTTCCTCGGTGAGACACTTGCTAAATTTGTTAACTCTATGAAGTGTAAGGGATTATTTATGAAATAAGTAAATGAACTTATTTATTCCATAATCTTTTGAAACCTAATGAATAAGAATGAGAAGTTACAAACCAACAAACTGGTAAAAAAAAACCATTAGCAGAATAAAAACTTTTATTGAGACATTGTTTCACTTGAAAACAAGTATGTATTTTTCAAGTGTGAAATGTTGTCTCTAAGGTTTTTATTTTGCCATGGTGTTATCAACCATGGTTTTTTAATCAAGAGAGTAATCTTTAATAGAGAAAATGCAGTTTGTTTGTTGTCAAGTGCTCTTTCTCTGGTCATATATGCAACATGCTTTTTCAGGTGAGTAATAAAAATAAAAATACTGTCCTTCAGGATAACATTATAATTATACAAGTAAATATATACTGTACATAATTTTACAATGTTCAGCACTTCTCTATGTCCATGACAAAATTTGTTGCCGAAGACTGTATTTCCGTCTTCATGTTGTCTCCAACAATCTTCACCCCTGATCATAACTGGCATTTATTTAATCTTTGGCAAGATATTTGAGATTTACACTGTAATATACATGTAATATACGTCAAAAAATATTTACAATATATACATATATTTATATACCGTGACATGTAGTCTATTAGTTCATAATGTGCATCAATGCCTTATAATGTGCGGCAGAAGTAGCACATCAACTGCTATTAATGGGATCCAAAAGAATTCCAAAAGACAGTGTACATTGATCAAAGAATATTTTGTTACCTTTTCAATATACAGTTAGAAGTTTCAGTTATTCAATTTTTTTTTAACATTCTGGCAGTCTGCCACCGAGGTAGGGTGCCCTGACAAAGAAGAAAACACTTTTACTGTCACCCATTCAATCACTGTTTTGCCAGAAACATGCTGACATAACAGTTTAAATAGCCCTCCAAACTACAGGTGCTGTACTTCCCATCTCCAGACTCAAGTCTGGCTAACCTGTTTCCCTGAATCCATTCATAATTTTTTTCATGAATTATTGCTAAAATACAGTGAGCATTTGTAATTCACATGGGTTACATTCTTGAAATCTGTGCTATGAATTATTTTGAAGATTTATAGGCTTAAAAACATATGGGAAAAATAGAGGTGCGTTGCTCTGACTTCCAGAAAAAAAATTTACTATCATGATTCTTAAAATATTTTTCAACCTTATTTTGTTGATGAGCATACTTTGTGAAATACTTGCTCTCTAGTGAGGTGCAGACAATTAAAAGAAAGAATACATGTAACTAAAAAATGGTTACATTAATGTTGTACAGTATTTATTACTTTCAAAGTCAGGTTGGTGATGCTTAACATCCTAACAACCATCAGTCCTGCTGGGCTGAGGTTGATGGTTGGGGTTTGCAACATGATGTTGAAGGTTGGGGATCCTGGGATGTTGATGCCGCTTCATTAGTTGACCTTTGCAATGGAGTGCTCAGGTACAGTATTGTCATATGCTGCTGGTTTGTTTTATCCAGCTGTTTTTTATACAGCTCACTGCACATTCTAAACATGTTAGACCATCTCCAACTAAATGTCCACTCACTTTCAGGCTGTCCTTCCTCCTCATACACTGTCTTATAGGATGATAAGGATTTTTTCCTAATATTAAGGCCATCAAGTGTAACACTTTATTGTTTTTCAATTCTCACATTTAGTGATGACCTATTCCTCATTTTTTTTTTCAGTCATGTTAAGGGTTACTCATTGCACAAGCCTTTATCTTCATGTTGTCTTCATGATGCATACACCACCTTTCAGCATCTCAACTACTTCTTTTTTTTTCGAGATAGGCATAGCTTCATGCTTAATTTTCTTCCTTGCTTCACCAGTGTCACCTACACTTTGGATGCCATGATAAATATCCAGAGACAAGATGGGGTGATGAAAAGAAGGAAAACTTGAGCAATGAGCACTGAGCAAAAATCATACAGTATATGTAAAGATACAATGACCCTCATGGAAGACTGTTTCTTTACATATGTTCACCCTCCCTCACACCCTCCCCTGCACTGCTAAAACAGTGGAGTTGCCCAGTATGTAGTGACGAGTCTTCTGTCTGCCTGCCACAGTCCTCCTTAATGGAAATGCGTACCACCAATGGATATGAATTCCACTTCAGCATGCCTTAATGGAAATGACACACTTCTATTGGACGTGAAAACCTAAATTTAAATTGAATAATACTGAAAGTATGAGCTAGTACTGCATGACTTAAGAATGTCTGCTGTGTATCACAAGACCACTTCACCAAACACAAAGCAAGTTTAGACACTGGTGGCTGTTCTGTATAGCAGTTTTCAAACACTTAAGACTGACAACACTTTCTCACTTCCAATATAATTTGTCTTACAAAATAAATTTTTACAGCTCTAATTGGAAGCTGTTATCTATACAAAGGATATATGACGACGTTTCTTAACACTGCGAACTGTGCCATGTGGAAGTGTGGCTGTTGCTCTGGAGATGGTATGACAGGTTGGGTAGTCAACAGAACCACTGTTTCTTAGCACTGACTGGTATTCCGGTGGTGGTGGTAGGTAACGGAATGACGAGAAGTGTGTTGGTAAATATCTACGAGGCCCTGGTCCTGACATTGTCCGTGGTCTGAACCCTCCTTCTTCATCACTGCTGTAACCATTGTTGAGGGAAGGACCTGAATGAATGGATATGACAGTAGGACCTGGAATACCTAGGGGTTGTTGCAATACTCGAGATGGTAATGGCAGGTCACTTTCACTTGGGTTAATGAGACCGGCTCTTGAGTTATCTATAACAGGGGGAAGTGGGGGTACCGCTTCTGCTATTGCCGTTGATGCTGATGAACTTGTTGTTCCATCTGTTGTAGAGTTGCTGGTAGTTTCTGATAGGTCCCGATATTTTAAATCTTCTTTTCCTTGATCATCAGAGGGTTTAGAAGAGGATGTTGAAGATGAAGAAGCACATGCTTCCCGCATAATGGACCCATTAGTTAAGACTCCAAACCGCACTGGACTTGAATATTTAACAGAGGCCCTGGGTCGGCACTCCACCAAGGAGGTCTCAGTAGAAGTAACTGGGGCTTCTCCAGGCTCACCCCCATACACGTCAGATGATCCAAACTTTGATAAGGAGTTAACCCACTCTTGGACCTGTGTAAACAAATATTATTATTATTATTATTATTATTTATATTATACATTTGAAGTTTTGAAGTGAGGAATAATTTTTTATTAAAAACCTGTACAGTACAGCATATCACTGGAGCAACTGAATCGAAGCTACTACTTTAAATGACAATAAGGTACGTGCAAAAAGTCTTATGCATGTTTATGTGGTTGAGAGATAAAGGAAAGAATATAAGGAAAGGGAGAAAGGTGAGGTGTAGTTCTTTTAGTTCCATTCGGCTTTCTTTGTTGATAAAGAAGGTGATTTTATTCAGATTACAGTGGTACCTCGGGATATGAACTTATTTCGTTCCAGAAGGCTGGTCGAGTGCTGATACCGAGCGAATTTGTTCCCATAAGGAATAATGTAAATTAGATTAATCTGTTTCAGACCCCCAAAAATACACTTACAAAAACACTTACATAAATACACTTACATAATTGTTCGCGTTTTGAGCTGTTCTTATCCCAAGGTACCACTGTATATCCCAAGAGGGTTAATAACTCAGGATAACCCCCCCATCTTTCCTCCCAATAAAGCTAAGCAGTGTACCTTATTTCCACTAGGGTCCTTTGATCCTCTTTCCCAAGGATGTGACCCCCACAACAGTTGGCTAATACCCAAGTACCTACTTACTGCTAGGTAAACAGAATTAACAAGTGTAAGGAAACATGCCCAAAATTTTCACTCATGCTGGGATCAAACGTGGATCTTTCAGAAGTGAACTGAAGGCACTATTACCTGTCCGGTGGTAAACACCTGAACCTCCTTCAGCTTTTTTTATGTACAGTCCTTTCCTTGGCTCCACACTGGTATTTACCTTATTTGTATTTACCGATTCTGCTTACTCAAAGATTCTTTATTCAGGTTCCTAAGTTTTAGCCTTTCACACTCTACTGACATTATATGTATGTGTGTAAAACATATTACAAATATTGTTTACTCCAAGATCATTTCCTTTGCTCGACACCTGTAGTTACTCCCTTCACAGGTGGTACATGGGAAAGATAGAAAGCAGAGAGCTTGGAAAGTCCACACTGAAGCTGTCTGCTAAGATGAATTATATACAGTACATATTACTTCTATTTAGATTAAGGCTTATTACGCATTATCTGTGTGTATGAATCACGGGTAGAAAAGTGGAGGGCTCTCTCCCTGCCATCCACTCCCTCTGGTCATTGCTGGCATGACAACCGTGGTAAAAATACACCATATGATACTAGAAAATGGGCATATAATTTACATAATTAAATGAAAACTAAAGTTTTTCTTTTTAAATTTAGTAATATATACAGGAGAAGGGGTTACTAGCCCCTTGCTCCTGGTATTTTAGTCGCCTCTTATGACACGCATGGCTTAGAGAGGAAGAATTCTTTTCCACTTTCCCATGGAGAATTAATTTAACATACCAAAGTCCTTCTAGATGTAAATTAGGTTTAAGCTTGCCCAAAATGCTTTGGGCCTTTCCAAGGTATTGTAATGTCACCTTTTGTGGAAATAAAGTTTGATTCGGATTTTGAGGTGTAAGACAACATGCCTAATATCCTACATGTACCTGGGAGTGATCAATGGTCCCTCAGTTTGTGAGCTGAGGATACTATCAACTGAGCCATGAGCTCACTTCCAACATCAGTGGTATTCTATTAGCAAAAACAAAAACCTCAGCATACCTTTGTGTTGCATCTTCTGCCTCTCAGTTTCATTCCATTGAGTTATGGACTCACTCAGCACTTCAAATAGTTCTTTTATTTGAGTGTCAAGGCCATTCAGTATCCCTTGAGGGTTATTCTACGGATTTGAGGCCAAGGTCAGTACTGTAGTACTACGTCATGAGCTCAGCTCACTCAGATATACTGTGAGCAGTATATTTGGGCCTAGATATAGAATGCATCTATGTGGTAAGTGTGCACCATATAGAACAAATCCTGCAGCATGCAGTGAATAATGAGAAAAAAAGCTGCAACCGTGTTTTTCAGTTAAAACAGCGATTTTGTGTGTATTTTCGTATGGTTTTTACAGTTGTATTCATGGTTTCTTGGTCTCAATTGATAGAATGGAAGCTATATTACAGAAATAAAGATGATTTTGATTGGTTTTAGTACTGAAAATAGCTTCAAACTGAGCTCAGAGTAGTGGAACTGTTTGATTTATGCCAATGTTCAAGAGTAAACAAATCACATCACATGTACAATACACATCAGCTTATAATACTGCATAACAGTAAATCGTCTTATTTTTTGGTGCGAATAAAAATTCTGTATGTGAATAAAAAATCAAAATGGAATTCACCTGTAAAGCCTGGAAATGTAACTAATAAATAGAGGAATATTATTTTAGTGCCAGGAATACCTGCATTGTTTATTCTGGACCCTGTTTTGAAATTGGAATAATTTGAACTTTGTGTGAAATTGGCCAAATTACCAATTTCTGATCACTTTACTGGGTAGTTGAAATAGTTGACTGGGCAGTTTCTTGTGCTCAATCGATTAAACACAAGTGATACTAGTGAAATAGCTAAGAATTTGGTCGACTGGAATAATGTAATTGGCCTAAAATTGGAGTCAAAGTGGGCAAAATCACAGATGCATAAATATTGCTGATGCAGCAAAATTTGTGCTAGCGTAATTTCATTAGTTTTCCATCAAATTTCATACTTTTTGTTTTTTACCTTCAGAAAAAGATTCTCTACCATTGTATAAGAAAAAAATAAAAACTTTTTTTGAAAACTCTTGGACCCTGTGGACAAGTTTCAGATTGGGGGTCTGGACCCTGAAAGGGTTAAAGGTTTGAATGAGATCTTGTAGTCTTAATTTTTTTAGAAAAAGTCGAGTATTTTAAGTCTTTCTTAATACGGTTTCTTTCTGAGTGATGGTACCGGGGTGGTAACTCTACTCTGTAACTTATGTTTATTTTCATCTTTTAGGTAACTTGGAAACCCAAACTATATAGATAGCATATTCAAAATGCAGTTTAAATGCATTATAGTTAAAATCGTATCTGGTGTCTTGTACTTGAAGTTTCTAGCTATGAAACCTGGCATTCTGGAGGAGAAGGATCAGTAGGAAGAGGAGTAGGATCAAGAGGAGGATCAGGGTAAAGGGAAGGATTGGGAGGAAAATCAGTAGAAAGAAGATGATCAGGGGAAGGATGAAGATTAGGTGGAAGAGGATGATTAGGGAGAGAAGGATGATCAGGGGAGGAGATCCAGGAGGAGGAGGAAGAAGGGAGGGAGAGAGGAGGAAGCAGGGAGGAAAGGAGGAAGAAGCAAGGAGGAAAGGAGGAAGCAGCAGGGAGGGAGGCAGGGATATGGAAGGAGAGAGGGAGGGATAAGGAAGCAGGGAGGAAAAGAGAGAGGAGGAGGAAGTAGGGAGGGAGGAAGAAGCAGAGTGGAAGGAGTACTTGAAAAAGGAGATAATCAATTAATCACACTTTATCCAGCCATGTTTTGAGAAACATATGTTGTACTAAGTTTAGATATATAAAAGATACAGATATCATCATGTGACATTTATAACATTGTATATTCACCAGCATGGCACTACTTATCACCCGGATTATTATTATTATATTTATTTATGGGCATGTGCCTAACCCATAAAGGTTATACAATGTCCATGGAATGGGAAGCAATCAGGTATGATCCAAGCAAGGGTGACCATCTGAACTGAACTCACCTGACTGGGCTCCTTGTCATCCACCAGCTTGCCATTACTGACTACTTTGATCTCCCCATCCTCCTCCTGAATGTATGCATTGTTCACATAGATTTTGTATACTGGGCGGTCAGGGTCTTTCTCTCCACTGTCTTGGTTCTGTCTACAGCAACATACACACCCCAGCACTAGGCCTAATGCTAGGATGATGCCACTCACCCCAACACCCACAGCCACCCACACTCTCCAGTCATAGTTGGCATTTTTGGAGTGATCTCTCAATGTTGAATTTCCACGAATTTTTATGTCGTGTGAGCTGGCAGATGTAATGGTTGACATGATGACTGTCTGTACATTTGAGGGTGGCTCACTGACAGGTATGGTGGGCGGGGGCATGGTAGGTGGGTCTGGCACGAAAGCAGATACAATGTTAGAGATGCGTCCTGTGTTGTTTGATGAGTCAATAGCACGTATTGCAAAGTACCTGTAAAACAAGAGTAACAGCACATTCAACAAATTATAAAAAACAGCACCACATTTTATATACTATAATATCATGAGCTGTAATACATATTAACCCCTTGACTGTCACAACCCCAAATCCTGAGGTGTAGCCTGATGTCGCAAAATTTCCAGTAAAAAAAAATTATTTTTTTTTTCCTTATGAAATGATAGAGAATCTTTTCCCGATTGTAATGGCACCAAAAGAACGAAATTTGATGGAAAACTGACGGAATTACACTCTTGTGAAGTTAGCGACCTCAGCGACATTTATGAATCGGCGATTTCGCTCACTTATAGCCCTATTTTCGGCTAATTCCATTGTTCCAGTCGACCAAATTCATAGCTATTTCTTTAGAACTCCATTTTTTTTCTATCGACTGAGTACAAGAAACTGCCCATTTACTGATTTCAACTGCCCAATAATGTGGTCAGAAATTTGCAATTTGACCAATTTCACGAAAATTAAAAAATATGACAATTTCAAAATAGGGTTCAGAATGAACAATGCAGACATTCCTGGCTCTAAAATAACATTTTCTTTGTTCATCAGTCATGTCTCCAGGCCCCTCTGATATTACTCTTGCTTTCTATTTTGCGGAGGGCTCAACATGGCCGACACGGCAGGTTGTGTAGCGGGCTAGCTGCGGAATTTTCAAGGATAGCTCCTGGTCAAAGAGGCTGACCAGGTCCCTACTTAACAGAACTCAGTGTGAATGCTTTGAGAAGATACCAGAGCAGCGAACGGACATCCCAGTGCATCGTTTCAGCGTAAATAGTTGAAGTGTTGTGCAGTTTCAGAGGATTTGGTGTTGTCGAGTCAGGACCAGTCAGCGCCTCCCCCCCTCTCCGCTGGGGGGGAGGGGGAGGGCATGTGTAGTAAACAGTGACCCTCTCATAATGCCTCACCCCTGCCCGTCTCCCCCGCCTCACCCACCCAACTCCCAGCGCCACCCCATCTGTAGAGGGTACTTCTCCCCTAACCCACGATGTCAACGATGGCACTGCAGGGAGTGCCGGGCTCACAGGAACTTCCACTACAGGGACAGCATCGTGGAGTTCGACCGCGAGGCAGCTGTCAGGTGTGCCACAGGCAGTGTGTACTCAGTTCCTCAAGCTTCAACATCCGTGCACACGAGGGCCTGGGATCTTCAATCAACTTGGCGTCCACCAGGACACTGACATGTCCCTAGGGCAGCTCTCCATCGGGCTGCTAACGGAGTCACTGGCTTCTTGGACCTCTTGGGGAGGGTCGATGGTGCTCGTGCAAGCAGCAGATCCCGTGGCAACTTGCTGCTGTTTGCAATGGCTGTCTACCGAGGAGAGACAGGCACCTAGCAACATCTGTTGTTGGGGCAAAGGATGAATTCCCTGCTATGTTTGTTAACTGCTCATTACTCTGTAATTTGTCTATGATTGTAATCATGTGATAACGTGTTTATCATTCATTACCTTTGAAACTTGTCATGATTTTGACCAGCTCTACCTGGAGCTCATTACCTTTGTAAATTCTCATGATTAATGTGTTTATGATTCATTACCTTTGCAATTATTCATGAGTGTGACCAGCTCTACCTGGAGCTCATTACCTTTGTAACTTGGTCATGATTATGACCAGATCTAGTTCATTACCTTTGTAACTTGCTCAGCTATCAAAACTTTGGAGTCCAGTCCCTGGACCAATTATGTACCTCTGTAATCTTTTGACTACCGCCCACAGGATGGGTATGGGGTGCATAATAAACATATTAAACTAACTAACTTTCTATTTTGAATATTTATTCAAACAAAAAATAGAAGATTTACTGTTAGGCAGACTACTGCAATATTGTAATAATCGTATAAATAATGTCAACCCATTCATGACTGCACATTAGAATGGCTACTTGGACATTTATAATAAAATGACATCATTTGTTTACTTTTGAACATCGGCAAAAATCAAACATTTCCCCTAGTTTCAGCTCCATTTCAAGGTTCTTTTCATAGTAAAACCAATCAAAATCACCTCTATTTCTGTAATATGTTTTCCATACTATCAAATGAGACCAAGAAAATGAGAATACAACCATAAATACTATACGAAAATAGACCACAAAGTCTGCATTTTAATTAAAAAAAAAAACGGTCGGAGTTTTTTTTCTTGTTATGCACTGCGTGCTGCAGGATTTTTTTTTTATATGGTGCACACTGACCACACAGACCCATTCTCTCACATGTGGGCCTACTGTGTGTGTGTGGGTGTGCGTGCTTGTGTGTATGCATATATTTGTACGCTCATGCACATATGTCTGTGCATGCACCCTCCTGTGTGTATGTGTGAGCGCACGAGCTCGTGTGGGTGTATGACCCACTTAATATTTGTATTTATAAGTCATTACAATTGTGACCAGGTGTGGACGTATCAGTGGTTCATTACTTTGTAATTTGTTCATGACTGTAACCATGTATAGGAGTGAGGCTGATTCATTACCTCTAACTTGACATGATTGTGACCAGATCTACCTGGAGTTCATTACCTTTGTAACTAGTTCAGCTATCATAACTTTGGGGTCCAGTCACTGGACCCATTATGTACCTTTGTAATCTTTTGACTACCGCCCACAGGATGGGTATGGGGCGCATAATAAAGATATTAAACTAACTAACCAGCTTTCTCCTGCATGATTTGAAGCCGCTAGAATGTATGTACTCACTATTCAATTTTGGATGCTCTTTTTCAATAGAATTTACAAAAAATTGCACTATTTGGAGGAGATTTATAAGAGAGCTAACTTTTATAAGTAATGTCAAGTTATGCCCCCCCCACCACCAAAAAAAAAATGCATCAGGATGTTGAGGTGTATATTTATTTATATATTTTTCCAATACTTTTGTTTTTTAGTCAATATTTTCAGGAAGCCTCGTCTCAATTATCTGAAATCTAAAACCCTTATGCTTGGTCATATTGTAAAGCTTCCTATTTAATATCAATTATTTGAATGATTGAGTTAAGATTCTGGGCTGACTACAAGCCTAAATGTGTTTCAGAAGACTAAGTTCCAATTTGTACTCAACTAGCTGTATTTGGGGGTGTTGAGCTGCAGCTCACAAGCTTTGCTTCTTGAGGGAGGTGAGCTGAGCTGCATCTTCTGGGACTGTTACTTAGCTCTTTAAGGAAAAGGAAGAAAATAAGTTTCAAATTTACAGGGCACTATGGCCAAACGGGCAATCATACAATGTAGAGGAAAATGCATAGGTGTGTCTGATAATATAGAAAAGAGAAAGTGAAACATTAAGCAGAGAAGAAACCAGAAAGATTAAAATAAAAAGATGCCAAGAGGCTGGTCCACTGACATGTTGGTACACCACAGCAGATGCCATGAAAGTACGTACTTACAGTGGACCCCCGGTTAATGATATTTTTTCACTCCAGAAGTATATTCAGGTGCCAGTACTGACCGAATTTGTTCCCATAAGAAATATTGTGAAGTAGATTAGTCCATTTCAGACCCCCAAACATACACGTACAAATGCACTTACATAATTGGTCACATTCGGAGGTAATCGTTATGCGGGGGTCCACTGTATTAATTACTGTAAAGCACAAAATTTTGTTGAGTGGTGTCCATGGGTTGGATACTGTACCTGTATTCAGTTTCCTCAAATTTGTTTAATATGTTTACTGATAAGATTTTCAGGTGGCTAAAAATAATTGGAAATGGGATTAAAAGTGGATGTGATGGTAACTAGAGAGAGTGAGAGAAGGTTAACATAGCATTAAGAACTGCAATAATTCTAGCATATATACATTCACTGGCATAATACAAACCTTACTGACTTATATGACTCATTAATCATGACTGTTCTACAATTTTAAAGTAACACCATGATTTAAATTGGATTTTTCTACAGTATTCTACATTTCCTTCACGGGGTTGTACCTTGATAATGAAAGGCTCTTGATCTAAAAAATGAGAGATACCTTTCCCTTCATCAGCTTAAACTTTATTACCTGCCAATCCCCAGGTGCTGCATGACCCCTGCAAGTTGACTTGTTTCCCATGAATATAGTGTAATAATTATCTAGCTCTGCTTCCAAATACTATACAAATGGATGAAAACAACAGAGACAAACAAGTATGGGCGCACATATAAAGTGTAGCATTAGAAGAGGTGTTAACCCTTTCAGGGTCGGTCCCGTACATGTACAGCTTAACGGCCAGGGTCGGTCCCATACTTATACGCCAAAATTCGAGCACCTTCAAATCGAGCAGGAGAAAACTGGTAGGCCTACATGTGAGAGAATGGGTCTGCATGGTCAGTGTGCACAGTATGAAAAAATCTTGCAGCACGCAGTGCATAATGAGAAAAAGAAAAAACTCCGACCGTGTTTTTGGTTTAAAACAACGACTTTGCAGTATGTTTTCGTATGGTATTTATGGTTGAATTCTAGTTTTCTTTTTTCATTTGATAGAATGGAAGACATATTACAGAAATAGAGATGATTGGTTTCACAATGAAAAGTACCTTGAAATTGAGCTCAAAGTACCGGAAATGTTTGATTTTTGCCGATGTTCAAGAGTAAACAAATCACGCCATACATCCAATACACGTCAACTAGTGAGTCTAATATTCCTTCACAAGTGCACTGATATTATTTATACCATTTTTACAATAATGCAGTAGTCTGCATAACAGTAAATCTTCTATTTTTTTTTTTTTGAGAATAAAAATTCAAAATGGAAAGCAAGAGTAATACAAGAGGGGCCTGGAGATGTGACTAATGAACAGAGAAAATGTTATTTTAGTGCCAAGAATGTCTGTCTTGTTAATTCTGGACCCTATTTTGAGATTGGCATCTTTTGAAATTTGGTTGAAATTGGCTAAATTGTAAATTTCTGACCACTTTATTAGGTAGTTGAAATCAGTAAATGGGCAGTTTCTTGTACTCAACTGATAGAACAAATGGAGTTCTAGTGAAATAGCTATGATTTTAGTCAACTTTAACCTGTAAACGGTCCAAGCAGATCTACATTCACATGCGTAGTGCTCCAAAAGTAGATCTACGTTTTTTTTTACATATTTTCAAATATAACAAAAAAACGTAGATCAAAGTTTTTTTACACATTTTCAAATGTAAAAGCAAAAAAGAAGATCTACTTTTTTTACATACTATCAAATGATGAAAAAACATATATATACGTTTGGACCGTTTATGGGTTAATAATGGAATTGGCTGAAAATACGGCTCAAAGTGGGTGAAATCACTGATGCGTAAATATCGCTAAATTTGCAAGAGCATAATTTCATAAGTTTTCCATCAAATTTCACACATTTGGTGTCATTACCATCGGGAAAAGATTCTCTATCATTTCACAAGAAAAATTTTTTTTTTTTTTTTTTTTGAAAATTTTTCGACCCTGAGAGTGAGTTAACCTTTTAATTGTCCAAACGTAGATCTACGTTTTTCAACATTTGAAAGTATGTAAAAAACATAGATATTCTTTTTTTTTTTACATTTGAAAACGTGTAAAAAAACTTTGATCTACTTTTTTTTTTTGTTATATTTGAAAATATGTAAAAAACGTAGATCTACTTTTGAAGCACTACGCATGTGAACGTAGATCTGTTTGGACAGTTTAAGGGTTAAAGAACGGGAGTCTCGACCCTCAAAGGGTTAAAGGCACTATACCATCTGAGGTTGGTGAAGGGCAGCTCAGTGAGGCAGTGTTGTGGAGTGCCATAAGAGGCAGGGGTCTGGGTGGGCGCACGCAGGTCATGGGTGATGCAGTAAACAGCAATGGTGGAAGTGTTGAACCGCTCCTCACTAAGGGCGCTCCGCTCTGTATACATTTTCAGTTCATACACCCATGCTGTTGACCACAACAACAATCACAGACAACCATCATGTATGGTAATTTTTAAACACCATAAAAAGATGTCAACTATTAAATTAAATAATTTTACAGTATCATAAATTCAAAAATCTATAATCTTTTTATGATATGAAGTACTATATCAAGTAGATGATAAGTGAACACAAAAAAAGAGCTTTACTCAATCACATTAACTAACCTGAGCCTTGATCCAGATCCCCACCTGGTGCTGACCAAGTGAGGTTAACAGTAGTGTCTTGCACAGAGGTCACCGCTAAGTCAGTAACTCTTGAAGGTGGTATGAGGTCAGCAGAGGTGACACGAGCCACAGTGAGTGACAGCACACCACTATTGGCTGTGAAATGACCAGCACTCACTGGCACCACATGACCATCTGCTGGACATAAAATGCATATTACTACACCACAACCATACTTCAAGACCAGATACCTGGAGTATACCTGGAGAGAGTTTCGGGGGTCAACACCCCCCATGGCCTGGTCTGTGACCAGGCCTGATGGTGGATCAGGGCCTGATCAACCAGGCTCTTACTGCTGGCCACACACACCCCGACATACGAACCACAGCCCGGCTGGTCGGGCACTGACTTTAGGTGCATGTCCAGTGCCTTCTTGAAAACAGCCAAGGATCTATTGGTAATCCCCTTTATGTATGCTGGGAGGCAGTTGAACAGTCTTGGGCCCCTGGCACTTATTGTGTTGTATCTTATTGTGTTAGTGGGGCCCCTGCTTTTCATTCGGGGGATGTTGCATCATCTGCCAAGTCTTTTGCTTTCATAGGGAGTGATTTTCATGTGTAAGTTTGGTACTAATCCCTCTAGGATTTTCCAAGTGTATATAATCATGTATCTCTCCCGCCTGCATTCTAGGGAGTACAGGTTGAGGAACTTCAAGTGTTCCCAGTAATTGAGGTGTTTTATTGCAGTTATGTGTGCCGTGAAGGTTCTCTATACACTTTCTAGGTCAGCAGTTTCACCTGCCTTGAAAGGTACTGTTAGTGTGCAGCAATATTCCAGCCTAGATTGAACAAGTGACCTGAAGAGTGTCATCATGGTCTTGGCATCCCTAGTTTTGAAGGTTCTCATTATCCAACCTGTCATTTTTCCAGCAGATGCGATTGAAACAATGTTATGGTCTTTGAAGGTGAGATCCTCTGACATGATCACTCCCAGGTCTTTTATGTTAGTTTTTCGCTCTATTGTGTGGTTGGAATTTGTTTTATACTCCGATGTAATTTTAATTTCCTCACATTTTCCATATAGGAGTAATTGAAATTTTTCATCATTGAACTTTATATTGTTTTCTGAGGCCCATTTAAACATTTGGTTGATAGCCGCCTGGAATCTTGCGGTGTCTTCAATGGAGGACACTGTCATGCAAATTCGGGTGTCATCTGCATACATCCCAGCATACATAAGGGGGATTACCAATAGACCCCTGGCAGTCTTCAAGCGGGCACTGGACACGCACCTAAAGTCGGTACCTGACCAGCCGGGCTGTGGCTCGTACGTTGGTTTGTGTGCAGCCAGCAGTAACAGCCTGGTTGATCAGGCTCTGATCCACCAGGAGGCCTGGTCACAGACCGGGCCGCGGGGGCGTTGAACCCCGGAACTCTCTCCAGGTAAACTCCAGGAAGACACTGTGACTTGCATCCTTGTCTATGTCAGATACGAGGATGATGAACAGGATGGGAGCGAGGACTGTGCTTTGTGGAGCAGAGCTTTTCACTGAAGCCGTCTCGGACTTTACTCTGTTTACTACTACTCCTTGTGTTCTATTTGTTAGGAAATTATAGATCCACCTGCCAACTTTTTCTGTTACTCCTTTATCATGCATTTTGTACGCTATTACACCATGGTCACACTTGTCAAAGGCTTTTGCAAAGTTTGTGTATAATACATCTGCATTTTGTCTTCTAGAGAATCCAGGACCTTGTCATAGTCATCCAGTAGTTGGGATAGACAGGAGTGACCTGCTCTAAACCTATGTTGCCCTGGGTTGTGTAACTGATGGGAATCTAGATGGGTGGTTATCTTGCTTCTTAGAACCCTTTCAAAGATTTTTATGATATGGGACATTAGTGCTATCAGTCTGTAGTTCTTTGCTATTGCTTTACTGCCCCCCTTTGTGAAGTGGAGCTATGTCTGTTATTTATAGCAGTTGTAGGATAATGCGTGTTCATGCTCCCTTTCCACAGAATGTTAAAAGCACATGATAGGGGCTTCTTGCAGTTCATGATAAACATAGAGTTCCATGAGTCTTGGCCTGGGGCAGAGTGCATAGGCATGTCATTCATTGCCTTTTCAAAGTCATTTGGTGTCATGGTAATACAGTGGAACCCCAGTTTTCATCCGGTCCAGTTATCGTACAATTCAGTTTTCGACCACTTTTTTCAGCGAAATTTTCCCCATTTTCTTACATCCGCTCGGAAATTGTCCATACCAGACGCATCTGCCTGCCTATGGGACATGGCTGCTCATTCGTTCGTGACTCTGTCTGCCTTTGTTACTCGTTCAGTGAGCACTACTCCACGCGTTCATCCAAAACATTTCGTAATAATCCATTGCTTTTTGTGCTTGCAACTGCTAAATAAGCCACCATAGGGCCAAAGAAAATTCCAGTGCCAGCCCTTTGGTAAAGAAGGTGAGAAACACGATAGAATTCAAAAAAGAACTTGTAGAAAAATACAAAAGTGGCGTACATGTGGCTGAGCTTACCAGGATGTATAGGAAGTTCAAATCAATTATCAGTTCCATCCTGACAAAGAAAAAAGAAATCAGGGAAGCTGATGTTGCGAAAGGGGTAAATATGCTAACAAAACAGAGATCACAAACAATCGAAGATGTTGAGAAGTTATTGTTGGTGTGGATCAACCAAAAACAGTTAGCAGGAGATAGTGTTGTGGAGGTGATAATTTGCGAAAAGACAAGGCAGTTGCACGTGGATCTCATAAAGAAAATTCCGGGAACAAGTGCTGCTGTTAGTGAATTAAGGCCAGCAAAGGCTGGTTTGACAAATTCAAGAAGCATAGTGGCATACACATTGTGGTAAGGCATGTTGAGGCTGCAAGTTCAGACAAATTTGGGGCCGAAGAATTCGTTGATGAATTCAAGAAGTACATAGAGGCTGAAGGATTCCTCCCCCAACAAATCTTCAATTGTGACGAAACAGGCCTCTTTTGGAAGCAAATGCCAAAGAGGACCTACATCATACAGGAGGAAAAGGCACTGCCAGGACACAAGCCTATGAAGGATAGACTTACTCTTTTGTTCTGTGGTAACATTAGTGGGGATTTCAAAGTGTAACCTTTACTGGTGTATCACTCTGAAAATCCCAGTGTTCAAGAAAAACAATGTCATCAAAAGTAAACTGTGTGTGTTGTGGCAGGCTAACAATAAGGCATGGGTCACGAGGCAAATTTTCACTGAGTGGGTCAATGAAGTGTTTGGCCTGAGTGTCAAGAAATACCTCCTGGAAAAAAAATTGCCACTCAAATGCCTCCTGGTAATGGACAATGCTCCTGTTCATCCTCTAGACTTGGAAGACCAATTGTTGGGGGAGTTTAGTTTCATAACAGTGAAGTTCTTGCCCCCTAATACCACTCCTCTCATCCAGCTCATGAACCAACAGGTCATTTCAAACTTCAAAAAACATTACACCAAAGCAATGTTTCAAAGGTGCTTTGAAGTGACCTCGGACACTGAATTGACCCTAAAAGAGTTCTCGAGGAATCACTTCAATATCCTCAGTTGCATAGGCCTTATAGATAAGGCTTGGCAGGGAGTGACTTCCAGGACAATTAACTCTTCTTGGAGAAAATTGTGGCCAGACTGTGTCCTCCAGAAGGATTTTGAAGGGTTTGAGGCTGACCCAGACGACCCTATGCCTGTTGTGGAATCTATTGTGTCTTTGGTGAAGTCCATGGGGTTGGAGGTGAGTGGCCAGGATGTGGAAGAGTTGGTGGACGACCACAGGGAAGAGCTAACCACTGAAGAGCTGCAAGACCTTCATCTGGAACAGCAACACACCTTAGCTGAGGAAATTGCTTCAGAGGAGGAGGAAGAGAGAGGGGAGAAAGTGTCTTCTTCAGCAATTAAGGACATTAGGGAAAAGTGGAGTGAGGTGCAAAATTTTGTGGAGAAATATCACCCTAACAAAGCTGTTGCAAGCCATGTCCGCAACATGTTCAATGACAATGCTGTGTTCCATTTTAGGCAAATCTTAAAGAGATGCCAGAAACAGGCCTCTCTGAACAGGTGTTTTGTGCAACAGGGATCCAGTGACTCTCAAGCTGGTCCTAGTTCCAGTAAAAGATAAAGAAGGGAAGTAACCCTAGACAGGGCTTTCATACCTGAAGTCCTTATGGAGGGGGATTCCCCTTCCAAACAATAACTTCTCCTCCCTCTCCCCTCCTCGCCGTCATCCATATGCCAACAAGAGTCTTCAATAAAAGTATAAGTGATGTTAAATGTTCATTTATCCATTTCATTAGTCATTTATATTTATTTCTCATTGTTTTCTATAAGTAAGACTATAGTTATTCTCTATAAAATGTATTTTTTTTTAATTTTTTTGGGTGTCTGGAACGGATTAATTGAATTTACATTATTTCTTATGGGAAATATTACTTTAGTTTTCATACAAATTGGTTTTTGGCCAACCTTCTGGAATGGATTAAAGGCGAAAACCGGGGTTTCACTGTATTAGATAGGTTTGAGTCTGCCAAATTCTATCTCTCTCTCTCATAAAAAATTCATTTAGAGCTTTGACTCTCAGTCTGGTTAGCGGCTCACTAAAAACCAAGTCATGCTGGGTCTTTAGTAGCTCACTAATTTCCTAGCCGTCATCTGTGTAGAACCCATCTTGTTTAAGTAGGGGCCCGATACTGGATGTTGTTCTCGACTTTAATTTGGTATAAGAAAAGAAATATTTTGGGTTTCTTTCAATTTCATCTATGGGTGTTAGTTCTTTCCGCATTTCTTGACTCCTGTAAGATTCCTTTAGCTTTAGTTCGATGTTTGCTATTTCTCTGACCAGTGTCTCCCTACATATTACAGATATATTGGCCTCTTTTAGCTGCTCTTGTTATTCTTAGCCTTCTCCTGTATAGGGAGCACCTTTCCCTTTCTAGTTTACATCTTCTCCTCCTTTTCCTTAAAGGAATATGCCTGGAGCATACCTCGAGTGCCACAGAGTTAATTTATTCTAGACATAGGTTTGGATCCATGATCCTTAGGCTATCTTCCCAGTTTATATCATTTAGGGCCTGGATGACTTGGTCCCATCTTATGTTTTTGTTATTAACTTTGAATTTGAAGGCTCCCTCATGACTGATCACATTTTGTCAGTCTGAGGCCCTGCATATATGTTTGAACATCTATTATGTTGTGATCTGAGTATATTATTCTTGATGTGGTAATATTTTGTATCAGATCATCATTGTTAGTGAAGATGAGGTCAAGTATATTCTCCAGTCTTGTAGGCTCTATTTTTTGCTGGTTTAAGGTGAATTTGGTGCAGAGATTTAAAAGCTCATGTGTGTGCAAGATTTCATCTGAGCTGCCCCCTGGTGTTATCTTTGCTACAACATTATTTGCTACATTCCTCCATTTTAGGTGCCTTAGGTTGAAATCCCCCAGGAGCAAGATATTTTGTGCAGGAGCTGGAAGATTTTCCAGACACTGATCAATTTTCACAAGCTGTTCATGGAATTGTTGGGAAGTTGCATCCGGAGGCTTGTATACATCCAAAATGACCAGGTTTTGGTTCTTGATCTTTACTGCCAAAACTTCAACTACATCATTTGAGGCATTAAGTAGTTCCAAGCACATCAGCGATTCTGTGATGTACAAGCCAATCATCCCCCCCCTCCCCAACCTTTTGTCTGTTCACTGTGTCACATCTGTATGGTTATAACCCGGGATCCATATTTCATTGTCAAAGTGATCCTTTATGTGGGTCTCTGAAAACTGTGTACATTGCGTTTGACTCTGTAAGCAGTCTACAGATGAAAGGTATTTTGTCGTTCGTTGCCGGCTTTAGACCCTGTATATTTACAAAGATGAATGTCGGATATGTACAGAATTCTTCTTTTGTAAGCCATGCATGTCATAAGAGGTGACTAACCTGCCGGGAAGCAAGGAGCTAGCAACCCCTTCTTCTGTGTACATTACTAAAGTTAAAAAGAGAAACTTTACTTTTTCTTTTTGGGCCACCCTGCTTCAGTGGGACGCGGCCAGTTTGTTGAAAGAAGATGTACACCTGTTATGGTAACTCACTTCACTGTGACACACTCACTTCACTGTGACACTCTTACTTCACTATGAAATACTTCACCATGACAAACTTACTTCACTGTGACACACTCACTTCACTGTGAAACATTCACTTCAATCCAACACACTTCATTGTTATGCATTCAAATTTTTTGTAACAGGGATAAATTATAATTAGCTCTACAGTGACCAGGAAGGTGAAGAAACAAGTGAGAAATACATAATTAAAATTTAACTTGATAATAATGCACCACAAACATGTAAAAGAAGACAACAATAACCAAGCTGACAAAGATGAAAATCAGAGGCTATTACAATTACATTTCCCACTTGGGTTAGATGTAGGTCCTTTTTTTTACCAGATGGTGGCATAGTGAATCTAGCCAGGAAATGTAGCCTGTAGAGCATCAGTGTGTTATTTATAAAATGGAAAAGACAATAACTTTGGCAACCCTATGCGAGCACAACATAAGCTGTCCTAACAATAGTGATCTAAAATGAGGTGAAAATTAAGATGCAGGACTCACCACTCTTCCTGGGCTTGAGGACAGAGGCTGCCCCATGGTGGTCAGATGCGGTAGCAGAAAGGGCATAGCGTCCCTCCCCTGGCAACCATGTCACATACCTTGTGTATACCCCATCCTGAGCACGCACATCTGGCTCTGTATACAATATACACATAATCACAACATATAGAGTTTATCCACTTCAAGAATAATTTCTATTAACCTCATGTTAATTTCTATATTAATGTAAGAGAATACATTAACATAAGCTCTGGAAAACAATCCTTGCCAAACAGGCCAAGTTGGTAAATTCCACAAGCAAAGCATGACATTTATACATAATGCTATTTAAGTATGTCTGCATCTGATTGTTGCCAAAATGACCTGGCATGATAGTGGCTTTCTTTGTACTTAACAAACCAAAATTGTAATTTACACATTGTAACCTTTGCAAAGAAATAAAATCTTTATTATTTTCTCAAATATTCTTGATCTCAACTGGTATACTCCTCTCAGGGTTAGCCTCAAACCCTTCAAAATCCCTTTTGTCTACACATTCTGGCCACAGTTTCTTCCAAGCAGAGTTCAAGGTTCTCTTAGTCACTCCCTCCCAAGCCTTACCTATAAGGTTTACACAATTGAGGATATTAAAGTGATCCTTCCAAAACTCTTTTAGAGTCAATCGAGTGTCTGTGGTCACTTCAAAGCACTTTTGAAACAGAGCTTTTGTGTACAGTTTCTTGAAGTTGGAAATGACCTGCTGGTCCATGGGCTGCAGGAGAGGAGTGGTATTAGGAGGCAAAAACTTCACCTTAATGAAGCTCATGTCCCCATAAAGTCGCTCTGCCACGTCTGTAGGATGACCAGGGGCATTGTCTAACACCAGGAGGCACTTAAGGTCTAATTTCTTTTCAGTTAGGTAATCTTTCACATTGGGGGCAAATGCATGGTGTAACCAGTTATAGAAAAATTCCCTAGTGACCCATGCCTTACTGTTTGCCCTCCACAGCACACACAAATTATCCTTGAGGACATTCTTTTGCCTGAACGCTCTGGGAGTTTCAGAGTGATACACTAATAAAGGCTTAACTTTGCAATCACCACTAGCATTGGCACACATCAACAAAGTAAGCCTGTCTTTCATAGGCTTATGTCCTGGGAGTGCCTTTTCCTCCTGAGTAATGTAGGTCCTGCTTGGCATTTTCTTCCAGAACAGGCCTGTTTCATCACAATTAAACACTTGTTCAGGTTTCAGTCCTTCAGTTTCTATGTACTCCTTGAATTCATGCACATATTTTTCAGCCGCTTTGTGGTCCGAACTGGCAGCCTCACCATGCCGTATCACACTATGTATGCCACTACGCTTCTTAAATCTCTCAAACCAACCTTTGCTGGCCTTAAATTCACTCACATCATCACTAGTTGCAGGCCTTTTTTTAATTAAATCCTCATGCAACTTCCTAGCCTTTTCACATATGATCGCTTGAGAGACGAGTATTGGTAAATCTGATATTACTCTGGATTTGTTAACATTTAATTGATTGTCACCTTTGTGAATGGGTCTTATCCTGGCTTTTTATGAGATGGTTCAGCAAACTTTTATGGGTATTACCCCAAAATAAATTTGTGTACAGTGAAATTACTCACTAGACTTGAAAGTCCACAGAATCCAGAAAACACAAGGGGCATAACTTTCATGATTCTCTTTGCTTATTAATTAACCCTTTGACTGTTTCGGCCATGTATATATACGTCTTACAAGCCAATGTTTTCAACGTATTATTACGCCAAAATTCTAGCAGCTTCAAATCAAGCAGGAGAAAGCTGGTAGGCCCACATGTGAGAGAATGGGTCTGTGTGGTCAGTATAAAAAAAATCCTGCAGCATGCAGTGCATAATGAGAAAAAGAAAAAAATTCTGACCGTGTTTTTGGTTTAAAACAGCGACTTTGCAGTGTGTTTTCGTATGGTATTTATGGCTGAATTCTAGTTTTCGTGGTCTCATTTGATAGAATGGATGATATATTACAGAAATAGAGATGATTTTGATTGGTTTCACAATGAAAAGTACCTTGAAATTGAGCTCAAAGCAGAAATGTTTGATTTTTGCCAATGTTCAAGAGTAAACAAATCACGCCACATGTCTAATACACATCAACTGGTGAATCTGATATTCTTTCACAAGTGCGCTGATATTATTTATACCATTTTTACAATAATGCAGTAGTCTGCATAACAGTAAATCTTCTACTTTTTGTGAGAATAAAAATTCAAAATGGAAAGCAAGAGTAATATAAGAGGGGCCTGGAGATGTGACTAATGAACAGAGAAAATGTTATTTTAGTGCCAGGAATGTCTGTCTTGTTTATGGACAGTATATGGGCAGTTTCTTGTACTCAATCAATAGAACAAATGGAGTTCTAAAGAAATAGCTATGAATTTGGTCGACTGGAACAATGGAATTGGCTGAAAATAGGGCTCTAAGTGGGCGAAATCGCCGATCCGTGTATATTTCTGAGATCGCTAACTTTGCGAGAGCGTAATTCCCTAAGTTTTCCATCAAATTTCATACTTTTGGTGTCATTACCATCAGTTAAAGATTCTCTATCATTTCATAAGATTTTTTTTTTCTTCGAATATTTTGTGACATTGAGAGACACTTCAGGATTTGGGATCGTGATAGTCAAGGGATTAAATAATAAATTTTTGTGCAATTTTATTTATATGGTTACTGAGCCTTCATTATCCTTAAAGATTTTCATTTTTACCCCATTTGGGGTAATTTACCCCAGTTCCCCAAACTCTGATCTAACTGGATAGTAATATGTACCTTCCTCCATGGTGGTTGTCTCAAGGCTTCTCTGAAGGCACTTCCTGATGACTATGGTCAATAGAAAATGGAAAACAAAATAGGAAACAAGGGAATGTGGAGGCATTCTGAATAAAAAGTGAATGATTGCCTTATTTGAAGTGTATCTGAAATGAGTAAATGTGCAACTGTGGGTTGGTTGGTTGCTAATAGGTCATCAGAACTAGTATGCAGAATGGATTTTTAAAAGTGAAAAGTGTGCATTACTTGTACATACCTGCATTTCCATTGTCAAGAAGCTCTACCATCATGTCTGTTGACCCATCCTCACTTAGGTGACTTACTCTCAGCATGACCTTTGACCCCACAACCGGGCATCCATCCAGGGTCACCTCAGCCCATACTACCAAAGGTTTTGAACCAGGCTCCAGGGGCACCTGTCCATCATTGTTGGTGAAGAGCTTTACCTCAATGCCAGTGTCATCTTGTTTTCTCTCATATGCATCCACAGTTACAGATAATGGGAAATTAACTGAACTTGTGAGGAACTTCAAGGTATAGGTGTACATCCCACCATTCTTGTCCACTACTGCCCAGAAACGCTGATTGGTGTCTCTCATTATGTCTATTTCCTCTCCAGACAGGTTTGTTAACTCAACAATCTGTGGATACAAATATTATTATAATACTACATATCTGTTGTGACAATTTTCTTCTTATTCTTTTTAGTAATTATTACAGGAAAAGGGGTTACTAGCCCATTGTTCCCAGCATTTTAGTTGACTTTTACAACACGCATGGCTTACAGAGGAAAGATTCTTATTCAACTTCCCCATGGATATAAAAGGAAAAGTAATAAGAACAAGAACTATTAAGATAAAATCAAAGAAAACTCAGATGAGTGTGTATAAATAAACGTGTACATGTATGTGTAGTGTGACCTAAGTGTAAGTAGAAGTAGTAAGACATGCCTGTAATCTTGCATATTTATGAGACAGACAAAAGACACCAGCAATCCTACCATCATGTAAAACAATTACAGGCTTTCATTTTACACTCACTTGGCAGGACAGTAGTACCTCCCTGGGTGGTTGCTGTCTACCAACCTACTACTGAGGAGGCAGTTGGAGGCAGTGGAGATGTCCTGTCTAAGGGCAATGTGTGGTGTAAATATTATGCAGAAAATCCGGAGTGTGGAAATTAGGAGAAGGTGTGGAGTTAATAAAAGTATTAGTCAGAGGGCTGAAGAGGGGTTGTTGAGGTGGTTTGGTCATTTAGAGAGAATGGAGCAAAGTAGAATGACATGGAGAGCGTATAAATCTGTAGGGAAAGGAAGACGGGATAGGGATCGTCCTCGAAAAGGGGGTAAAGGAGGTTTTATGGGCGAGGGGCTTGGACTTCCAGCAAATGTGCATGAGTATGTTAGATAGGAGTGAATGGAGACGAATGGTATTAGGAACCTGACGAGCTATTGGAGTGTGAGCAGGGTAATATTTAGTGAAGGGATTCAGGGAAACAGGTTATTTTATATAGCCGGACTTGAGTCCTGGAAATAGGAAGTACAATGCCTGCACTTTAAAGGAGGGGTTTGGGATATTGGCAGTTTGGAGGGATATGTTGTGTATCTTGATACGTATATGCTTTTAAACTGTTGTATTCTGAGCACCTCTACAAAAACAGTGATTATGTGTGAGTGAGGTAAAAGTGTTGAATGATAATTAAAGTATTTTTTGGGGGGGGATTTTCTTTCTTTTTGGGTCACCCTGCCTCGGTGGGAGACGGCCGACTTGTTAAAAAAAAAAATCTGTTGTGCAAAATCTTAGATCTCTATGGAAATAAACTCTTCTGATTTATCGTGTTACTTGTGTGTAGCATAATTGACTGAACACAAATTATTTATACATACTATAA
Source organism: Cherax quadricarinatus (assembly GCF_038502225.1). Lineage (NCBI taxonomy): Eukaryota > Metazoa > Arthropoda > Malacostraca > Decapoda > Parastacidae > Cherax > Cherax quadricarinatus. The sequence continues at coordinate 17,927,317 of NC_091330.1, forward strand.
TAATTTTGTATGATGCTGACATAAATAAATTACCTCATCATAGTTCAACACTTCTAACTGTCTACAAATTTCAATTTAGCAGCAGATCCATTAATGGAAATTTCATTACAGATACTTATCCCCAATCAAAATAAAAAAATATATAGATACAACATAGATTTACCAGCAATGGATCATCCAGCACTTCTTTTAGTCTGAACAAAATTACAAAATAGTTTAAATTACAAAATAATAATAATAATAATAATAATAATAATAATAATAATAATAATAATAATAATAATAATAATAATATCTTTATTTCTACAAGTACATGTACAAGGTATACAGGCCTAGCTGACATCAGTGACATACTACTACTACTACATATACAGCAAGCCCCTTGTTATGTTGAGCATTTCAGGCAAGCTGACTAACACTCAGGTGCCCATTTTACTGATGGATGAACTGGGACAGCAGGTGTCTTATGGAAACATGTCCTAATGTTTTCCAGCCATACTGGAGGATTGATTCCTGGACCTCATTGTGTGAGCAGAGTGCACTAGCGATCAAGCTACGAGACACTGTGTGTTCTCACTTATATTATTTACGCTACAGTTGTTGGTGGTGATCCTTTGATTTTTATGTGATTCTTAGTATATTTTGCTAACAATTAATCATTGTGCTTAATAATCCACATGGTGACAGAAACTCAGAAGACTGATTGATCTGTATATTTTGATTCCCTTCTAGGATCCCCTTCAGCAGATACATAAGTGAAATGAGAACATGAATATATAGGGAAGGTTGCACCTCACCCTATACAAGGGAGTGGCAAGTGGGGGACATGTCAAATAGTGAGTGAAGCTAAAAATTTGGGCACATTAATAAAGATAAAAGATAGAGATTTTATTTCTTTGTAAAGGTTACAATGTGTAATTACAATTTTGATTTACTACATACAAAGAAAATCCCTATCATGCTGGGGCATTTTGGGCAGACTAATCCTAGTACATAATAACTGCATAAATCTTGACATGATAAGAGTGGTTAACTTGTGTTAAAATCTTAATTTAACCTTAATACTAATGTGAGGTAGTCAAGGTAGAGGTTTATAAGAAGAATAATCTTAAAGTTGCACATAATAAAAGCAATATTAAAATAATTGAAATTGAAATGTTTATTTCTCTGTAAAGATTACAATGTGGAGTTTATATATTATAAAATATTAATTACAATGTGTGGCTTACATATTATAAAATATTAATTACAAAGAAAGACACTAGCATGCCTAGGCATTTTGGGCAGACTAATCCTAATTCTTACTCTATATTGACAAAGGTTATGGAGCATACTGATATTAAAGTTACGTAACTGTAGTGATTAAATAGATTTACAATAGTGAGGTAGTTCAAAACATTTAAGAATATAATAATTTGTAAATTTAGTAATGAGAATGGTTTTGTCTTGCATGATACACAGTTTCTATCAACCCTTTGACTGCTTCGGCTGTAAATATACGTCTTACGAGCCAGTGTTTCAGACATATATATACTCGATAATTCTAGCAGCTTCAAATCAAACAGGAGAAAGCTGGTAGGCCCACATGTGAGAGAATGGGTCTGTGTGATCAGTGTGCACTGTATAAAAAAATCCTGCTGCACGTGGTGCATAATGAGAAAAAAAAAACTCCAACCTTGTTTTTGGATTAAAACACTGACTTTGAGGTGTATTTTTGTATAGTATTTATGGGTGTATTCTCGTTTTCTTGGTCTCATTTGATAGAATGGAAAACATATTACAGAAATAGAGATGATTTTGATTAGTTTCATGATGAAAACGACCTTGAAATTAAGCTCAAAGTAGCAGAAATGTTCGATTTTTACCAATGTTCAAGAGTAAACAAATCACACCACACGTCCAATACACGTCAACTGGGAAGCTTAATATTCTTTCACTAGTGCACTGATATTATTTATACCATTTCTACAATAATGCAGTAGTCTGCATAACAGTAAATCTTCTATTTTTTTGTGAATAAAAAATCAAAATAGAAAGCAAGAGTAATATAAGAGGGGCCTGGAGACGTGACTAACAAACAGAGGATATGTTATTTTAGTGCCAAGAGTGTCTGCATTGTTTATGCTGGACCCTATTTTAAAATTGGCATCTTTTTTAATGTGTGAAATTGGCTAAATTGCCAATTTCTGACCACTTTATTGGGTTGTTGAAATTGGTAAATTGGCAGTTTCTTGTATTCAACTGATAGAAAAAATGGAGTTCTAAAGAAAAAGCTATCAGTTTGGTCGCCTGGAACAATGGAATTGGCAAAAAAAAAAGGGCTCAAATTTGGCAAAATCGCCAATGTGTATATATCGCCGAGATCACTAACTTCGCGGGAGCGTAATTCCGTAAATTTTCGATCAAATTTCGTATTTTTGGCATCAATAGCATCAGGAAAAGATTCTCTATCATTTCATAAGAAAAAATCATTTTTTTTTTTCCAAAAATTTTGCGACATAGAATGACAGCTTCAGAAATGGGCTTGCGACAGTCAAAGGGTTAAAGCTCCTATACTGGAGTATTTCAGGCAAACTTATGACTAGCTTAAGATTTATTAGGCAGTAGCTATATTTGGAAATTTATGTTTACGGTCATTTGGGTAAGTGTAAGTGTAAATTGGGGGAATCACAGATATCAAGAGTAAGTCTATTTTGTCTTGGATGTGTGCATGATACGAGTAAGAGAATAGGTGATTTTCATGTAGTTAGCTGACGGTGGGGTGTGTTAGGGAGATAAGATATTTTTTAACAGTACATAGTTTTCAAAATGGTGGTTGAGTCCGCAGTTCTAGGGTTTTCAGGCAGGGAGTTCCAGAATTTAGGCCCTTTTATGTACATTGAATTTTTGTATATATTTAGCTGGACATGGGGAATGTCAGAGATTTTTGTGTCTGGTATTGTGCCTATGAGTCCTGTCAAAACTATCAAGAAAGTGTTTTGGTTCAGGGTTAATGTTGGAATTTATGGTTCTGTAAATGTAGGTTGCACAGTAGTAAGTGTGGATGTTCTGAACAGTGAGTAAATTTAGGTCTTCGAAGAGTGGGGGGGTGTGTTGCCTAGTATTGGATTGCGTGATAATTCTTACTGCAGCTTTTTGTTGGGTTATTATTGGCTTTAGGTGGGTTGCTGCTGTTGATCCCCAAGCACAAATGGCAAAGGTGAGGTAGGGATAAATGAGTAAATAGTATAATGTGAGTAGGGCTGTTTGTGGTACATATTAATGTGTGTCAGAGAGGAATCCAACCTTTTTGGATACTTTTTTTGTAATGTGTTGGATATGGGTGCTGAATTTCAGGTTGCTGTCAAGATGTAGGCCCAGGAATTTGCCCTCATTATGTTTAGCAATAACATTGTTGTCAATCATTATTGCTGATCCTGATACCAACCTCTTATTGAATGACTTAAATGAATCAAACAGTTACTGTAATTACTACACAGCAGAACAATCAAAGGCACTTCTCAGAGCCAACAAAAACATAACTGTCTTTAACTACAATATCAGATCTTTAAGCACGCATTACGATGACCTCATAGCATTACTAAATTCCTTGCATGCCAATATGTCCATCATTACACTAACCAAAACCTTGCTAAAGCCTGATACTACAGATGTCTATGCCATTCCTGGTTACACAGCCATACACAACTGTAGGACAGATCAACAAGGGGGTGGCACAGCTATATACTACTCAGACCAACTAGAATGTATCACTAATACTTGCACAAGGGATGAACAAGGGGAATATATAATAGCTAAATTCAAATCCAAATACCTACAAAAACCTCTCACATTGATAAACATCTACAGAGTTCCACAGTCAAACATTAGCCAATTTAGTCAAAACCTAGGAAGTATGATAACTGATGCACGCATGAACAAAGATCACTTACTACTCTCAGGTGACTTCAATATAAATCTCCTGCAAGACCAGGACCCACACCTTACTGAATTCACAAACACAATGAGTAACTGCATGTTGCTACCAACAGTAACAAAACCTACAAGAGTTACGGAGACTAGTGTTTCCCTACTTGACCACATATGAACCAACACCATATCCCCTTTAAAATCAGGCATAATTACAGATAATACCACAGACCACTACCCTACTTTCCTCATAACAACTCTTGGTAAATTCCCCCAAGACACTACTAAAGTCACCTTCAGACTTCACAATGAGGCAGCCATTAATAACTTCACAACAGCAGTAACAAACATTGACTGGCACACTGAGCTAGAAATCTATACAGATATTGACGAATGTAATAATAATTTTCTAAAAAAGACCCAATACCTCTGTAACAAGCACTGCCCTAAAAAACTAAACAGATGACAGCTAAGAGACTGAACAGTCCCTGGCTAACACCCAGCATTCTCAAATCCATAAATACAAAACACCGATATGAAAAACAGTACAGAATGGGTCACATAACCAGAGACCAAACAAAATGTTACTCGTCAATCCTAACCAGCCTGATAAGAAGGGCAAAAAAATTGTATTATGAGAACAGATTATCCAACTTACGAGGTGATATAAAAAAGACCTGGAAAACCCTATCAGAAATTCTGGGAACAAAAAAGATATCACGAAATAGCGAAATAAAATTAGCAAAATCAGATGAACCCCAACTCCCACCAACAGAAACAGCAAACAGACTCAATGATTTCTTCTCCACTATAGGACAAAACCTTACCAATAAAATCCCAAGCTCAGATACCCCACCAAATGACTACCTCACTGGCAACTACCCGAACACACTGTTCCTAGCTCCGACTAACCCATACGAAGTCTCCCTTATTATCAACGCACTAAAAAACAAGGCAGGAGATTTAAATACCTTACCACCCCTTATATACAAAAAAGTGTCACAAGTGCTATCACCAATCATTGCAACACTCTTTAACAAATCCATTGAATCCTCCACCTTCCCTACAGTTCTCAAAATAGCAAGGGTCACCCCGATCCATAAAGGAGGAGACCAAATAGAGTTGAATAACTATAGGCCAATATCCAATTTACACCCTCTCTCAAAAATCTTCGAAAAATTAATTCATAAACGAATCTACTCCTACCTCATCTCCCAAAACATACTCAACCCCTGCCAATTTGGATTCAGGCCTAATAAAAATACTAATGATGCTATTATACACATGCTAGAACATATATACACTGCAATAGAGAAAAAAGAAGTCCCACTGGGGATCTTCATTGACTTACGTAAAGCTTTTGATACAGTTGACCATGACTTGCTCCACGTAAAATTGTCACACTATGGTATAAGAGGGCACTCCCTCAACTACCTCAAGTCATACCTCAGCAACAGAAGCCAATATGTGTACGCAAACGGGGCAAGCTCTTCCGCATAACCAATTACAGTTGGTGTCCCACAGGGAAGTGTCCTTGGCCCTCTTCTCTTTCTCCTATACATAAATGACCTACCAAATGCTTCGCAATTACTCAAACCCACACTATTTGCAGATGACACTACATACGTCTTCTCTCACCCGAGCCCAGTCACGCTAGCCAATACTGTAAATACCAAATTACAGAAAATATCTACCTGGATGAGGACTAACAAACTTACACTAAACATTGACAAAACCTACTTCATTCAGTTTGGTAACAGAGCTACAGATGTCCCTCTTAACATAATGATAAACGGATCACCTATCACAAAGCTAACAGAGGGAAAATTCTTAGGAATCCACCTTGATAATAGATTCAAATTTCATACACATATACAACAAATTTCTAAGAAAATTTCCAAGACTGTAGGCATACTATCGAAGATACGATACTATGCTCCACAGTCGGCCCTCCTGGCCCTATATCACTCTCTTATTTACCCCTATCTCACCTATGGAATTTGTGCATGGGGCTCAACAACAATTAACCATCTCAGACCATTAATTACCCAACAAAAGGCTGCAGTTAGAATGATAACAAATTCTCACTACAGGCAACACACTCCACCAATATTCAAAACACTCAAACCTACTCACCATACAAAACATCCATACTTATTATTGCACCTATTACATACATAGAACACTTAACTCTGATATTAACCCTCCCCTCAAACATCTCCTTGCCAACCTCAACAGAACACATGACCATAACACAAGGCACAGATCACTCTTTGATGTTCCTCGTGTCCATCTCACGTTATGCAAAAACTCAATGCACATAAAAGGCCCTAAAATCTGGAATTCATTACCTGTAAATATAAAAGAAACACTACCTGTTTATAAATTCAAGTCTCTTCTCAAAGATCACTTACTCACCCAAAACCAAAACCAAATAAATACTGAATAACTGAACCTTATAAATTGTATATCTTAAATGTTTCTCACAATTATATCACATAAATGTTAAACCTAAAACCCAATCTAACTTTATTATTTTTTAAATACACTACCTAACAGAATACTCCATTCGACTGAATGTACAGCAATGCATGCAACCATATGACCTGTCTTTGTAATACTCATTTGTGCTTTATAGTTATCTGTTTACAATAATGTTTTATCACTGATTTCATCATTGCTTAGTTAATCTTAAGTTAATTTTAAGCCAGCCCATAATGCTATGCATATAAGTGGCTTTGGCATGCTGCTCTTACCTGTATTTTTTTGTACCTCTGTATGTGTGTTCAAATTACTAAATAAAAAAAATAAATCATAATGTTCAGTTGTGCATCACCTGCTCTGTTACCAAGCATAATATAGAAGGTTTTGTCAGTACAGTGGACCCTCGGTTATCGGCTGTAATCTGTTCCACATTTTGGCCTAAAACTGAAATGGCCGAAAACCGCAATAATGTTTCCCATAAGAATTAGTGTAAATACAATTAATCCATTCCAAACAAAAATATTCACGCACAAAAAAATAATTTTTTTAATAATTAAATCAGTATTACATACCTTTATTGAAGACTAATGCTGGCTTCTGGAATGCCTACTACACTTCCTGCATGCCTGTTACCCTCCCTGCATGCCTGTTACACTCCTTGCATGCCTACTACACTTCCTGCATGTCTGCTACACTTCCTACATGCCTGTTACCCTCCCTGCATGCCTGTTACACTCCTTGCATGCCTGCTACACTCCCTGCATGCCTGCTACACTCCCTGCATGTCTGCTACACTCCCTGCATGACTGCTACACTGCCTGTTACACTCCCTGCATGCTTGCTACACTTCACGCTTAAAATCCATGGTGTTTCCCACTTTACCACAAGAACTTTACTAGGAACTTTCTTTGGAGCCATGCTTACTTATTTCGCAGCTGCACTGCAAAAAAACATAAAAAACAATGGAAAACAAGCGAAAAAATCTGGATGTATGAGCAGAAGCTTCCTCACACACTGAGAGACAGAGTCAAACTGATGCACAAGCAGCCCCAGCTGGCGAACAGACACGTCTAAAATGGCCGATCACCAGGAGTCGAAAAACTGGCCGATCACTGAGTTGGCCAATAACAGGAACAGCTGATAACCAAGGGTCCACTGTATTAAGTTAAATTTTTGGCAGTCATCCAGGTTGATATTTTTAGTACCTCTTCGTTAACAATGGTGTTGAGTGAGGCAAGATTTGGGTGGGAGATGACATAAGTCGTGTCGTCAGCAAAGAGAATTGGTTTCAGGTGTAATACATTGGGAAGATCATTGATGTATAAGAGGAAGAGCAGGGGACCAAGGACAATTCCCTGTGGCACTCCAGTGCAAACAGTAATATTTCATGGATTGACAGATGCTTAATAGACTAGAGGTCACATAATATAATATTTGGGAGAGGTGCTTCAGACTGATTTGAAGTTGTTTTGGTTGGTTTGGTTAGTATTGAGAGATGAGATTGTTTTTAAGCAAAGTACAAAATTTTTAAGTAGTCAAGGGATCCCTTACTGGTTCAGGTAGTGAATTTCTGCATAGTGTGAAACTAACACGTGGGATGTTGAAGAGTGTCTTATGCCTTGTATTGTGGCTGTGTGTTTTGTTGTAGCTATCAGAAAGTTTAAGTGGAGGGTTTATATTGGAGTTTAATGTTTTGTATAGTAGGCACAATAATATGAGCGTATGTCTTGTATATTTAGTAAGTTCAGGCTTTTGAAAATTGTTGGGGTGTGCTGTTTAGCACAGGAGCTGGTAATCATCTGCACAGCATCTGTTTGTTGGGTTATTAAAGACTTAAAGTGGTTGGTTGTGGTTGATCCCCAGGCACAAATACCATAGGTGAGGTACGGATATATTAAAGAGAGGTATAGGGTAAGCAGTATCATTTGGGGTACATAGTATCGTATCTTGGAAAGGATGTCTACTGATTTGGAAATTTTCTTGGAGATCTGTTGGATGTGGGAGGGAAAGAAATTTAAGATTACAGTCAAGGAGAAGACCTAGAAATTTACCCTTAGTGTGTTTTGTAATAGGGGGACCATTTATCGATATACGTATTAAGTTGGATATTTAAGGCACTGTTTCCAAACAGCATGAAGTATGTTTTGTCTATGTTGAGAGTGAGTTTGTTGGTCATCATCCAAGTACAGTATATACTATTTTTAGTAGCTCATTGTTTACAGTGTCTCTAGGTATAGCTGGGTTTGAGTGGGAGTAGACGTAAGTTGTGTCATCTGTGAATAGAACTGGTTTAAGGAGTTGAGATGCATTGGGAAGATCACTGATGTAGATGAAAAAGAGGAGTGGGCCTAGAACACTACCCTGGGGCACTCCAATAGCTACAGGCTGGATATTGGAGTTAACTCCATTTGCATATACTGTGAAGGCTTACTCAGCCCTGTAACAACTTCAGACAGTATTACCCAGGCTGGCTCCTCCTCAGGAAAATTAGTGAATAGAAAAAGAAATAATAACAGACAAACATAAACACTTTATTATGTAGAAAATATAAAATATAAAACACTTAAATATAAAATATTAATCCTACATTAAAGAAAATGAAAAAGGAAAAATATAAATGATAACTGAATTCAACGCTAATTTAACACTTGGGTGTCTGGTGTTGGTGACACTGCTTGTTGAAATCGCAGCCGTTGCTGATGCTAGGGGGGGGGGTCGCAGGTGTTGGTGACCACCACTGGCTAGTTCTTCACAGATTAACGCCGTGAGTAGTATCCCGATGACAGGAAAGCAGGTTCTTTACCACTGCAATGATGTGGGGTTACGTCCTGCAATTTCATACAGGTGCACAGGTACTTAAATGCAAAATGGGGAAGTCTCTGGACGTTAGTCCTTCTCCTGTTCTTCTCATTGATTGACAGGTGACCCTCACTGTCATCCAAGCTGAAAAGATAGACAGGTTACCCACTGCTTAAATAATCACTCTCCATGGCAGTGTACATTACTCAAAAGACGTAGTGATTATTACAACAGTCAACCTAGAGCAAGACTGAAAGGACTAAGTTTATTATTGGTCAAAAGTGAAGCTTTTAACCAATAAATCCACTAGAATACAAGGCAGGCATGTACTTACAGTAGTGTTGGGAGCTGCGAGTCGAGTGATTTACTGTTTGACCAGAGCCCCATACGTCACCTTTTGAGGGGGGGGGAAGAGGGAGGGGAAGGGATAGCGGGAGCTAGACTGACCCTACGTTAACAAGCAGCCGGCAATCAAGCTATCACTTTAGGGGTGGGGGGTGAGAAAAGGCAGGAAAAACGGGAGCGTGACTTACCCTACCTTAACTAGTAGCCGGCAATGAAACTATCACTTTCGGGGAGGGGGAAGAAAGGCGGGAGCGTGACTTACCCTACCTTAACTAGTAGCCGGTAATGAAACTATTGTTACTATATTGCTACTCCTATCTATTGAACTTTTCCCTCACACTCCCCCATACCAAGACTTATAGTCAAGGAGTATAAGAAGAATAGGCGAGGAAAAAGTTCTAACATGTGGAAGTCGCGTAAGGCAACAAATCTTCTACTGACTGTCACGACTTAACCAGTCAGAGAAATAATTGGATGAACCATTGATATACACAATATGGAACTTAAAAGCCTGGAGTGCCAATGTCCACCTCAAGAGGCGACTGTTGGTTCCCTTAAAAGTTTCTAGGTATATCAAAGGTTTGTGGTCCGTTTCTAAAATGAATTCTTTTCCCAGCAAATAAAATTTAAGTTTGGAGATACCCCACACAAGGGCTAAACATTCCTTTTCTATTGTGGAGTACGTATCTTGTTTCTGCGGGAAGGAGTTTCCGGCTTAGGAAGCATACAGGGAAGGGAGTACCATCATGGTATTGTAGTAACACCGCACCTAAGCCAGTATTGGAGGCATCAGTTCTCAAACAAAATGTTTTATTAATATCAGGAATCTTAAGTATAGGGTCTTTCGAAAAGATACTTTTAATCTCATTAAACTTATCCCGAGCTACGTCGGAAAGTTCAAGAGGTTCCTTCACAGACTTTTTAAGAAAGTCGGATAAGATGCCTGTAAGATCAATAAGGTTCGGGATAAACCGTGCATAAAAATTTACAGAACCAAGAAAGCTTCGCATGAGCTTCTTGGTTTTGGGGAATTTAAATTCTAATAAAGCTTTGATCTTACTGGGGAGAGGCTGCAGAGAGTTATTAGAAAGTATCAGTCCAAGATATCTAATCTTGTTATACCCAAGGAAGCATTTCTTCGGCTTGGCAGTGAGGCCATGTGAGCGTAACCTACGCAAAACTGATGTTAATGTTTGGATATGTTCGCCCCACGTAGATGTCATTACGTAAATGTTATCAAAATAAACTGAAACATTTGGCATATTACCCAAGACCTTTCTCATCAGTCTCACGTAGGTAGCACAGGCAGTTACCAAACCGAAGGGCATAGTTCTATACTGCATCAGTCCTTGGTGTGTAGGAAAAGCGGTGTACTGCTTAGAAGAAGGATCTAACATTACTTGATGATATGCCTGCGCAATATCAATCTCTGAAAAGAAGGAAGCGTCATAAAATTTGTGTAGATCGCTATCTATTAAGGGCATAGGCTCAGCATCCCACCGAGTTATAGCATTAAGGCCTCTGAAGTCAATAGCAAGTCTATATGAATTATCCTCCTTCTTAACCATGACTACTGGTGAACAATATGAAGATATTGAAGGTTCAATGATCTTTAGTTTTAATAATTTGTCTACCTCTCGGTCAAATGCATCCCTAAGGTGAACTGGAACTGGGTATAATTTCCATTTGATACAATTGTCCGTCACTAAGTCAATCTTATGGACTACCGTGGAGGTAACACCTGGAATATCATTAAAGACGTCTGAAAAGTTACTCACACATTGAAGTAGTTCATGTCTCTTATGGTCATCCAAAGATTCATTAATATTAATGTTGGTTGCGTCCGAGTGGTTAAGAGTCACCAAGTCATGTAGTTCTTCATCATAGTCTAAGTTAGAGGTATCAATTACGCACACCTTACATTCTTCAGTTGTCTTATCAAGTTCGTGTGGAAAAACTAAGTCAAAGTTATTAAGGCAGTTAACCGAATTTCTTCGGTAATATTTCTTAAGGATGTTATGATAAAGCTTAGGTTTCCCCTTGACTTCTATGAGGTAGTCAACTTTCCCACAAATTTTTAATACCTTATACGGACCTTTCCATGCTACTAATAATTTATTTGACTTAATCGGCAAAAGTACAAGAACTTCATCCCCTACGTTAAAACTTCTCCTCTGACTTTTGGAATCAAAATAGGTTTTGTACTGGTCCATTGACAAACTTAGGTTTTTCGAAACTATGTCAGAGGTCTCCTCAAGTTTGGATCTAAGGTCAAGGAGAAACTGGTAAGAAGACTGAACCTCAGCATTTACCTCCTCATTAGTCCATAAGTCATGAAGGATGGACAATGGGCCTCTGGCCTGTCTACCATAGAGAAGTTCAAAAGGTGAAAACCCCAAAGAGTCACTGGGAACTTCCCTCATGGCAAACAAAGTACAGGGTAGGTAACGATGCCACTCCTTAGGTTTAAGGGAGCAAAGTTTCCTTAAAATGGACTTGAGAATCGAATGCTGGCGCTCAATCCTCCCATTACAGCTGGGATGATAGGGTGTGGTGAAGAGAGGCTTCACTCCCAGAAGTTGGTATAGATGTTGCATTAAGTCAGATGTGAATTGTGTCCCACGGTCAGATAAAATTTCTCTAGGGATGCCCACTCTGGAGAAGATGGACAAAAGGGCTTCAGCCACCTCTGTAGTAGTCATGGTCTTTAACCCTTTGAGGGTTTTGGTCGTACTAGTACGTCTTACGCGTAGGGGTTTTTGACGTACTAGTACGCATAAATTCTAGCGGCCTCAAATCTCACAGGAAAAGGCTGATAAGCCTAGATGTGAGAGAATGGGTCTGTGTGGTGGGTGTGCGCAGTAGGAAAAAAATCTGGGACCCAGTGGTGCATTGTGGGAATGCCATCATAGTACACAATTTCCACCGTGCCCTGCGGTAAGAAGTTCCTCACTCCTCGGCGAATTGGGACACTTTTGTTCCCCAGTGACAGTTCCAATACAGATGGAAGTGACAGTGAAGATGAGTTTCAAGGTTCTGGTGAGGTTTTGACCGAAACTAATGACCATAATATGGGTAATAGTGAGGAAAACCCAGACAACCCACAGCCTTCCACCTCTGGTGCTGGGCTGTCGTTCAGTTGTACCAGAATCAAAGAGGAAACTCCTATTTTCCAAAATCCCAGACTCAGATGTGAGCATTGGTGATGATAATGATAGTGATTATGAACTACAAGCTCTTCAAACTTGTTCCAAGAATGGAGGAGGAGGAGGAGGCAGAGGAGGAGGAGGCAGAGGAGGAGGAGGCAAGAGGAGGAGGAGGCAAGAGGAGGAGGAGGCAAGAGGAGGAGGAGGCAGAGGAGGAGGAGGAGGAGGAGGAGGAAGAAGAAGAGGAGGAGGAGGAGGAAGAAGAGGAGGAGGAGGAGGAAGAAGAGGAGGAGGAGGAGGAGGAGGAGGAGGAAGAGGAGGAGGAGGAGGAAGAGGAGGAGGAGGAGGAGGAAGAAGAAGAATACGTAATGTTAACAATAATACATAATAATAATAATACATAATAATAATAATACATAATAATAATAATACATAATAATAATAATAGGTAATAATAATAATATGTAATAATAAATGTTCACCCATGACAGTAACAAGATAAGGGGAGATAACATCTGATAAGTGCTGACGTTTGATGAGGGTAAATGAGGGTAGAGCTGATGCCAAAAGATGAGATGAACATCGCCCTCCCTTTGTTTTTGCTGGTATACTAACATTTCTGTCTGTCTATTTGCCTGTCTGTCAAGCTCCCTGTCTATCCATCTAGCTCTCTGTCTCAGAGAGCCACAAGACTGCGTCATCACTTTTACTCACATCTTCAAGCAGAGTATAGCACTTTGTCTGGGTTTCTTGGGTTATCCTAGGTAATTTATACTATGTATACTTGTATTTATGTGTACCTGTGAGACAGAGATAGACAGACAGATAGAATGAGGGAGAAAGATAATTAGATAGAATGGAGGAGGGGAAGCAGCATCCGACCCCATTGTTTTGACAGGCCGGAGGGGGAAAGAGTAATGAGCCAATATGTCACTTTGACAGCTGCCGACTCCTTGTAATTTACACTATGGACGAGGAGGACAAGGAGAAGGAGGAAGAGTAGGGGGAAGAGGAGGAGGAGGAAGAGTAGGAGGAAGAGGAATAAGAGGAAGAGGAGGAGGAAGAGGAATAGTAGGAGGAAGATTAGGGGGAAGAGGAATAGTAGGAGGAAGATTAGGGGGAAGAGGAGGAAGAGGAAGAGGAGGAGGAGGAAGAGTAGGAGGAAGAGGAAGAAGAGGAGGAGGAGGAAGAGGAGGAGGAGGAAGAGGAAGAGTAGGAGGAAGAGGAAGAGGAGGAAGAGGAAGAGTATGAGGAAGAGTAGGGGGAAGAGGAGGAAGAGTAGGGGGAAGAGGAGGAAGAGGAAGAAGAGGAGGAGGGTGGAACACTAGTACACTGGTACTGGTACACTAACATTTCTGTCTGTCTATTTGTCTGTCTGTCAAGCTCCCTGTCTATCTGTCTATCCGTCTAGCTCTCTGTCTCAGAGAGCCACAAGACTGTGTCATCACTTTTACTCACATCTTCAAGCAGAGTATAGCACTTTGTCTGGATTTCTTGGGTTATCCTAGGTAATTTATACTATGTATACTTGTATTTATGTGTACCTGTGAGACAGAGATAGACAGACAGATAGAAAGAGAGAGACAGATTGAAAGAGATAGAATGAGGGAGAAAGATAAAACACCATTGTGTATGACACCATGTTTCAGAGTTCCACAAGCTGCAGAACTAATAGGAATATGTTCAGTGACTGTATATTGGTATATATATTATAGAACAATAATAATAAACAATGTTTTGTATTGTTTGTTTTTGTAAACAAGTTTTGTAAACAATATATTGATAATTATGTTTGTGTGCTTATTGTGTTGTATACAACGAGTGTATATATGTACATTGCACCTTACTTTGGTCTCATAGGCCACATAAGTTATGTGAAAAAATAAAATAGTGAAAAAAAAACAAACCTTCAAATACAAGTAAATCAAAGTTTACCGGGTGAGCGGCAGTCGCCGCTGTTGCCATACGCGACTCATTTTCTGCAAACTTCATGCATCCATATCTCCGTAAGTATTGATGGTAAAATTTTTTTGTTTATCCTATAATGTTTAGAAAAAAAAACTATTTTTTCATAAGAAAAAATAATTTTTTTTTTTTTGAAATTTGGCCGACCCTGAGAACGAGTTTCGGAGAGGGCCTGTCGACCCTCAAAGGGTTAAGGGAACGGCTTCAGGGAAACTCGAAGCATAATCAACTAATGTTAATATATATCTATGTCCCCCAGATGAAAGTGGAGATAAAGAACCAACGATGTCAATAGCTACTCTTTCAAACGGTACCATAAAGATAGGCATTTTGACCATAGGTACTCGCCTGGTACCTCGGGAGGATGACAGTTGGCAAACTTTACACGATCTACAATAGATAGTGACATCTGAGGACATTTTTGGCCAAAAATAGGTTTCCCTAATTTTATTTAAGGTTTTACGATGCGAGAAATGTCCGGCCACTGGCAGGTCATGAGCCATTTTAAGAACAGTCTCTCTGCATTGACTTGGAACAACTAAGATGGAATAGTCTATCTCATCTGAATTTAATTTGAATACTGACTTGTACAAGATATCTTTTATATATTCAAATTTATATGAAAAGTTTTTCCTTTGCATAACTTGATTTTGTTTAGCGGCATTATGGCAATTCTGAAGAGAAGGGCAATTACGTTGTAAATTGACAAAGGAGTCCTTCGATATGTCTAAAGGCTTAAAGTCAGGGAAAATCAAAGGATGGACAGTAGGGGAAGCATGGGCTTTGGTCTGAGCCCTAGTCAAGACATTTATGGTATCGGAGGTGATATCTTCACTTTCATCTAACAAGTGAACCGGTGATCCTACTACCTCGCTTTCGAGAGTAGCATCACTGGTTTTTAATCCCACATGAATCTCACGAGACATTGTCTCATCTGAACTTTCGAGGGGCTTCTCCGACTCTACAGGAAGAGGATCTGAAACACTTATATCCATCTTTGGTGATGAAAGGTCAACCTCAGAAGGAAGAATGGCACCTTTTACATTACCTATTAGTACGGAGCAAGAAGTGATGGGAGCTAGTACGGCTTCAGACCAACCTGTGAACCATTTAGACCTAATGTAACAACGGATGGTAGGAAAAGTGTCTGTACGGCCCAAGTAGTCTGAAAGTATAGCAGAGGAATGAGTTTCTTTAAGATTAGGGAACAGCTTATCAGAAATTACTATACATGTGCATCCAGTGTCTCGTAAAATGGTAGATACATTAAGTCCATTAACTGTTCCTGAACAGAAGGGTGCTTGGTCATTACAGTCTTTAAAACATCTTCCAACTTTTTGGACCTTCTTAGAAGGGCAATCTGGACGTTTATGTCCCTTAACACCACACAAATGACAAACAGGAATAAAAGAAGTCATTTTACTTTCCACTAGAGGCTTTGATTTCTTAAGGTCTGATGAACCCTTGCCCTTAGGGTTCGATCCCTTTATGTCTTTATAGGAATTGTGAGCCTCAGCATATAGGTCAGCAGCCTCAGCAACTTCCTCAGCTTTAATCAGGTTATGTTCTCTAATGAATGTTCGTATCTGGTGAGGAAGAGCTGTCAGGAACTGGTCAGCAACTATGAAGTCTCGAAGAGATTCATAACTGTGATCAATTCCTGAACTCTCTATCCAAAAGTCGAACAAACGAAAGAGTGTTACCTGTAACTGTTGAAAGTTCTGGCCAGGCTGTAAGGTGGCATACCTGAAATCTTTCCTGTAAGAATTAGTGGTTTTTTGATATGCTTTAAGGATTGCCTTCTTTAGTAGGTTATAATTACATATGATATCCTGCGACAAAGTTGCATAGATATTCAAAGCAGTACCAGAAAATAACATTCCTAACCTGGTAGCCCAGGTGTCAGCAGGCCATTCACAGAGGGTAGCGGTATTTTCAAACCTGATAATGTAAGAAGTTATGTCTTCCCCCTCTGTGAAGGGAGGTAAATTAGGTGTTGGAATATGTGTACTAGCTGCATGTTGTTCCATTACTCCTTCCTCTAATTGTTGTTGTGTAAAAGTTAACTTCTTATTCTCTAATTCAAGGCGAGTTTGTTCGAGCTTGCAATCCTTTTCTCTCTCTCTTAACTCATATTCTCTGTCCTTTGCTCTTTCCTCAAGTTCCCTTAATTTAACCTGTTCCTCATGTATCTTAGCTTGTTCCTCACGTACTCTTGCTCTCTCCTCACGATCAAGTCTATCACGCTCTTTTTGGTCTTCTCGCTCTCTTTCTAACTGTCTTTCTTGGATTTCTCTCTCAATTCTCTCTCTCTCCTTTTTCTCCTTTCTTTCAAGGTTCTCTTTCTCCTTTTTCTCTTCTCTTTCGATTCTCTCTCTCTCCTTATTCTCTTCTCTTTCCCTTTCTAGCTGTCTTTCTTCTCTCTCAATTCTCTCTCTTTCAAGTCTTTCCTGGATCTTAGCACTAATGAAAGATTCTAAATTTTTCCCTGTTATTCCTAACTTACTTCCAGCATTCATCCAAAACTGGTATTCATCCATACTTGCAAGAATAACTTAAACTATCAGGGGAAAATGAAACGGGTATTAAAGAAAACGGAGGGTTCAATTCCTGCTCCGCTCAAACTGTAAATAAACCAGAGGGCTCGATCCCTGCATCAATTAAACAATATGTATTAACGAAAACGAAGGGTTCTATGCCAGCTCCGAGCAAACAGTAAGTAGAATGGGGTCACTTGACCATCCAATCTTCTCACCAACAAATCAAGAGTGTCCTATGACAGTTCCCTTGATAAAATAAAGAGCTCAATAAAACAAGTTGTCACTGGAAAATCTCGGGTCCCTAGAGTCTAATCCTCCAAAGTGTTTCAAGCTCACACACAATTAGGTGGCAGAATTAAATATTATATCCTGCCTGACTTGACTTACAATAAATTGAGACTATAACAATCACCAAATCTTTTAAATACCTGTACCGTAGTCCTACCATAGAGAATGATTACTCATGGCTGGTGGTAACCGTCTGTGGTATGTGGCGTTGAAGTTCCAATGGTAGATTCGAGATGGAGTTGAATCTTGATTCAGTAGAGTTGATCCTGGCAAGGTCGACACTTGTGAAGGCTTATTCAGCCCTGTAACAACTTCAGACAGTATTACTCAGGCTGGCTCCTCCTCAGGAAAATTAATGAATAGAAAAAGAAATAATAACAGACAAACATAAACACTTTATTATGTAGAAAATATAAAATATAAAACACTTAAATATGAAATATTAATCCTACATTAAAGAAAATGAAAAAGGAAAAATATAAATGATAACTGAATTCAACGCTAATTTAACACTTGGGTGTCTGGTGTTGGTGACACTGCTTGTTGAAATCGTAGCCATTGCTGATGATGGGGGGGGCGGTCGCAGGTGCTGGTGACCACCACTGTCTAGTTCTTCACAGATTAATGCCCTTAGTATCCCGATGACAGGAAAGCAGGTTCTTTACCGCTGCAATGATGTGGGGTTACGTCCTGCAATTTCATACAGGTGCACAGGTAATTAGATCCAAAATGGAGAAGTCTCTGGACGTTAGTCCTTCTCCTGTTCGTCTCGTTGACTGACAGGTGACCCTCACTGTCATCCAAGCTGAAAAGATAGACAGGTTACCCACTGCTTAAATAATCACTCTCCATGGCAGTGTACATTACTCAAAAGACGTGGTGATTACTACAACAGTCAACCTAGAGCAAGACTGAAAGGACTAAGTTTATTATTGGTCAAAAGTGAAACTTTTAACCAATAAATCCACTAGAATACAAGGCAGGCATGTACTTACAGTAGTGTTGGGAGCTGCGAGTCGAGTGATTTACTGTTTGACCAGAGCCCCATACGTCACCTTTCG
This sequence comes from Cherax quadricarinatus, assembly GCF_038502225.1. Taxonomy (NCBI): domain Eukaryota; kingdom Metazoa; phylum Arthropoda; class Malacostraca; order Decapoda; family Parastacidae; genus Cherax; species Cherax quadricarinatus. Next base: position 17,945,854 of record NC_091330.1, read on the forward strand.
AGGGGGGAAGAGGGAGGGGAAGGGATAGCGGGAGCTAGACTGACCCTACGTTAACAAGCAGCTGGCAATCAAACTATCACTTTAGGGGTGGGGGGGGAGAAAAGGCGGGAAAAATGGGAGCGTGACTTACCCTACCTTAACTAGTAGCCGGCAATGAAACTATCACTTTCGGGGAGGGGCAAGAAAGGCGGGAGCGTGACTTACCCTACCTTAACTAGTAGCCGGTAATGAAACTATTGTTACTATATTGCTACTCCTATCTATTGAACTTTTCCCTCACATATACTTATGGGTGTTTATCATTAAGATGAGATTTTAGGTAATTGAAGGAATGTCCTCTGATACCATAATGATTTAGTTTTAGGTGCAGAAGATTGTGGTCCACTGTATCAAATGCTTTCTGTAGGTCAATGAAAAGCACCAGGGGATATTCGTTTTTATTGAGGGCTGTTTATATTAATTCATGCATTTGTGTAATAGCATCATTCATACTTTTTTTTTTTCTAAATCCAAACTGGCAGGGGTTAAGTATGTTGTTGGATATAAGGTAGGAGTAAAGTCATCTGTGTATTATTTTTTCGAATATTTTAAAAAGTAAGGGCAAGTTTGATATAGGTCTATAGTTGTTCAAATCAGTTGGATGATCTCCTTTGAGGTCCTGAATATAGATGGAAAGATTGAGGACAACAGATTTGTTAAACAGTGTTGCAATAATGGGTGGCAGCACATGAGAAGCTTTTTTATATATGAATGGTGGCAAGTTATTTTATTTAGATCTCCTGCTTTGTTTTTTAATGATTTAATCCTTTGAGGGTCCGTCCCATAGATTTACAGCTTTGACACCTGGGTCCAATGTGTAGTTCTATGCCCTGAGCTCAACTCACTCAGATAAGCTGTGAGCAGTAAATCTGGGCCTTGATATGATACATCTATGTGGTAAGTGTGCACCATATAAAACAAATCTTGCAGCACGCATTGCATAAAGAGAAAAAACTGCAGCCATGTTTTTGTTTAAAACAGTGAATTGCGGTGTATTCTCATAAGTTTTTTATAGTTGTATTCACTGTTTCTTGGTCTCATTTGATAGCATTGAAGATATATTACAGAAATTGAGATGATTTTGATTGGTTTTAGTACTGAAAATGGCTTGAAACTGAACTGCTGGCGGGTCTAATGTGCATTCACAAATGCACTGATATTATTTATACAATTATTACAATATTGCATAACAGTAAATCTTCTATTTTTTGGTCTGAATAAAAATTCATTATGTGAATATAAAATCAAAATGGAATTCATTTGTAAAGCCTGAAAATGTAACTAATGAACAGAGGAAATGTTAGTTTAGTGCCAGAAATGCCTGCATTGTTTATTCTGGACCCTGTTTTGAAATTGGAATATTTTGAACTTTGCGTTAAATTGGCCAAATTACCAATTTCCGCATCACTTTATTTTGTAGTTGAAACAGTTGACTTGGCGCTTTCTTGTGCTCAATCAATAGAATAGAAGTAATACTAGTGAAATAGCTAAGAATTTGGTCGACTGGAATATTGTGATTGGCCTAAAATGGGAGTCAAAGTTGGCAAACTCGCCGATGCGTAAATATTGCTGACACATCAAAATTCGCAAGAGCGTAATTTCATCAATTTTCCATCAAATTTCATACTTTTTGTTTTATTACTTTCAGAAAAAGACTCTCTACCATTTCATAAGAAAAAATAACAATTTTTTTTTTTTAAATTCTTGGACCCTGGTGTACACTTCGAAATCTGGCCTCTGGGCCCTGAAAGGGTTAAGGGGGCTGAAGGGCAAATTTCGTAACTCGTTTATTTACCGTCCGATTTTCTCCAGTTTTGGTGCACAAGACAAAGTGTTCTCACTCTTTCTTGAAAATATTTATAAAAAATATACCTCAAACAACAACTGAGAAAAGACTGATTTACTGAAAATGCCCTTGAGGTTGATGTAACTCTTATATGCGGCTACGTAAGGTGGTTTGGACACTTGGTGCCGAGAGAACAATGCTAATACTAATTCGGACCGTAAGATTTCCCTCTAAATACCTTATCGTTATTTCACAAAAAAATAAAGTTTGTTAGTTTCTGGAATATTGCAAAAAAATCTGCCCTTTACTCCCACATAACTCCCGAAGTATTTGGAATATTTTCAAAAACTCAACGGTCAGGATAAGAGAAATCATTATTCTACAATATCTGTGAATATTATTCCATTTAATTAAGTAATAAAGGAGCCACATCGAATTATAGGTGAATAAGTTACTTCCGAGATATCGGCCGGGAACGCCGGCCGGCCCCCGTCTCAAAAAAAAAAAAAAATTTTTCGCGAAAATCGCGTTTGTTTGGGTGTATTTCTTAGTAAACTGATGTTCTAGTGCAGTTATCCTCTTCAAAACACCGTTTTCTCTTACTCAGAGACGACAGGGTAACAAGTTACACTTTTATATCGAAATATTCCCGATAATCTCTGGGCCATATTATGGTCTATTTTATTCAGTCTAGAGTATATAACATGTTTGTATGTTATTTAGAGTGTTTATTATATCATATTAGATCAATTCTGATAGACAAATAAGCCGTAGAGTTGATATATAAGCTGATATAAGCATAATAATGGGCGATTCCTGGCTGGCACCTCGAGCGCTGGAACACTGCCGAGCGTTCCCATCTGGTTCCCGGTTGTCTCTAAGTCTCCGGATAAGTCCCGCCTACTGTTTTATGATGCCAAATAGTCAGTTATTATATTAGAAAGAATAATGCAAGAAAAGGCGATAAAAAACAAGAAAATAACTCCAAAAAATATATAGGCCGTGAGCAGACTCGGTACCAACATCGCCGTCACCATACCTGATATAAATGACTATAATTTCTTGTAGAAACGTCGTAGAACATTCATTCTGGTACCATTGTGTTGCCAAAGAGTTGAGCTATTTTTCAGTATATATAACTCAATTTCCATATTTTTTCGATTTTTCGGTGAGCGCGCGCGGAAAATTGCCCGCCTGCCCCCTTAATGTGTACCTGCACGCCAGCAAAGTATGTAAATAAAGACCAACACTTCCATTCTCATGTTATTTTTGGAAGGAATGATGCTCTGACAAATTGTTATTATTATTACAAATTATTATTATTATTATAACTTATTATTATTACAAGTTATTATTATTATAATCGTAATAAAAAAAACACTATCTACAGCTATTCACAACCCACAAGGGTCATGAATAGCTATAGATAGAGTGAAGGCATCCGAAATTTCTAGTTAAGTTACTGGTGTTTGACTAGAGAAAACGTAATTCTTCCGACCCTCCCATCAACTGCTTGGTAAACATGTTTATCATGTTTATATGTAACGTAGCATGTTTATTATATAATTTTGAAAAAAAAATATCACAGATGGATTATTGGAAATGTTTATATTAATGTAATATATGACATTTAGTGCTCCCAAGAGATTATATAACATCAAGAGAAGAGAGACTCTTAGTGATTTTAATGTGTACCTGCATGCAAGCACAGTGTGTAAGTATATTTAGGTACAGGTGCACATAAGCATAATTATCAGAGTATATATAAAATGAACAATAACTTTAAAACACTTGAAATTTTTGAAAATTTCCAGAAATAATAGAGAGATGTGCTCACGGAGAATATCAACAAACTGGGCGGGGTGCACCGTATTTGAAAGACCACTCGCCGTATAGCAAATTTTGGTCATAATATGAAATTGCCGTATTAACGGAATGCTGTAAAACAAAATGCCGTACAGCGGGGCCCTACTGTATGCTTAATTTAATATATTCTGCACTTGAAAAAAGTGAAATTTCCCTGGGACTTTTCATGGACCTACAAAATGCATTTGATACAGATGACCATGTCCTATTGCACCTAAAACTTGAACATTATGGGGTCAGGGGACACTCTCTCGATTATTTATCTATGCAATAGGAACCAGTATGTATACACATATGGCGTTAACTCTACTACACAAACTGTTCTTGCTGGAATCCCACAGGGTTGTTTCCTTGGCCCACTTCTCTTTCTCATTTACATCAATGACCTCCAAAATACATCTAAACTTCTTAAACCCAACTATTCTAACAGACACTGTAAATGACAAACTACTAAAAATATCTACTTGGATGACTACCAACAAACTTACTCTCAATATAGACAAAACATACTTCATGCTATTTGGAAACAGAGCTTCAAATGTACAGCTAAACATATTGACAAATGGTTCACCCATTTCAAGACGCACAGAGGGCAAATTTCTAGGTCTCCACCTTGACTGCAGTCTCAAATTCCAGACACACATACAGCAAATATCCAAGAAAGTCTCCAAAACAGTAGGCATCCTTTCAGAGATATGGTACTATGTACCCCAAACAGTTCCTCTTGCTCTTTACCACTCTCTCATTTACCCTTACCTCACATATGGTATTTATGCATGGGGCTCAACCACAGCAAATCACCTTAAACCTATAATAACCCAACAAAAAGCTACTGTGTGATTGATTACCAACTCCTGCACTAAACAGCACACTCCACTGCTTTTCAAGAGCCTTAACTTGTTTAACATGCAAAACATCCACACTTATTATTGTGCCTACTACACAGACAGAACATTATACAGCTTCTCCTCACTCAGCAACATACTCGTTTAACAACGACTTGGACTAACGAGGGGCTCTCCGACCAGTATGCATACCTAAATAATGTATATTAGAGCTGATTTCCTCTATTTTGCTTATTACAATATACAATACACTACTGTATAAACATTTAAAAATACAGTGGTACCCCAAGTTTTGTACAGCTCCCAACTTGAACAATTATGTAAATGTATTACTGTAAGTGTATTTTTGGGGGTCTGAAATGGACTAATCTAATTTACATTATTCCTTATGGGAACAAATTCATTCGGTAATGGCACTCAAACAGCCTTCTGGAATGAAGTATGGTCGAAACTCGGAGTACCACTGTATACTCAAAATGTTATAAATGGTGGAAGGGTGACATTAACCCTTAACCCTCTCAGGGTCCGTCCCGTAGATCTACGGCTTTATGTTCAGGGTCCAAACCATAGATCTATGCCAAAATTTTAGCAGCGTCAAATTTAGTGCAAGAAGGCTGGTAGGCCTACATCTGAGAGAATGGGTCTGGGTGGTCAGTGTGCACACCATAGAAAAAATCTGGACGCCCGCATGGCATTGTGGGAATGCCGGCAAAGTAGCTTTGTTTATCATGCCTGGTGGCAAGGAAGCTCTCACTCCCCACTCACTCTCCGGGCGAATTCTGACTCTCCTCTTCACAACTTACAGTTCTAAGACTGATGGAAGTGGAGCTGAAGATGAATTCTATGGTTTTGAACCATATGGTACCATTGTGCCATATGATACAATGGTACCATATGGTACAAATGTGCCATGTCATACAATGGTATCATATGGTACAATGGTATTGTATGGTAGAGTGGTACCATATAGTACAGGGTACTGGGACCCTAATGGAAATAAGTCTGTCTGACTTTTTTGGGTTATCCTAGGTTCTCCAAACATATGCTGCTAAGTATGATATTCTACGTAACTTTATTTGTGTATAACTAAATAAACTTACTTATGATGCCACATGCACTTGAGTAAGTTTATTCAGGTGTACACAAATACAATTACATAGATTATCATACATAGCAGCATACGTATAAATCCTAGGATAACCCAAAAAAGTCAGGGTGACTTATTTCCATAGTTATCCCTGTATCTGTACCATATGGTCTCCTGTACTGTATGGTACCCTATACCATATGGTACTCTGTGCCATATGGTACCCTGTGCCATATGGCACCCTGTACCATATGGTACCCTGCACCATATGTTATCCTGTACTGCATGGTACCCTATATCATATACTAGTACAATGTACCATATGGTACCCTGTAACATATGATACCGTGTACCATATGGTTAATAGGTGTTGGTGGCATGAGACACCAGCCAAGACTGAGTGAGTGGCGATGCAAGCTAGCTACTGACTCCGCAGTTTCCTAGACAAAGTGCTTTGTCATCCACCTCAAGGAACACGTCAAGTTCCTGTACACTTGTAAATATATAATAGAACATTACTAATATACAACATTTTTGCATATTTTTGTTGTAAACAACTGTTGTAAACAAAATAATAATGAAAATATTAGTGTGACTCGACTCACAAAATCGTACTGACACAATTGCAAACAAACCATACCACGGGCGGGATTTGAACCCGCGGTCAGAGAGTCTCAAGACTCCAGACCGTCGCATTAGCCACTGGACCAGCTAGCCACAATAAAATTCATCCAACTAGGTATATTTCTACACCATAGGAAGGTTAGCATAGGCACCACTGTGACCACAAATGTAAGTGTATTTATTGTGTTGAATACAACAGTACCATATGGTACGATGAACCATATGATATTGTACTGTATGGTACAATGTACCATATGGTAGCATTGCATCATATGGTACCATATGGTAGCATTGCACTATATGGTACCATTGTATCATATGGTACCACTGTACCAAATGGTGCCATTGTACCATATGGTACTGTTGTATCATATGGTACCATTGTATCATGTGCCATTGTACCATATTGTACCATATGGTATCATTGTATCATATGGTGCCATTGTATCATATGGTGCCATTGTACAATATGGTACAACTGCACCCTATGGCACCATTGTACCATATGGTACTATATGGTACCATTGTATTCAACACAATAACCGCACTAATATTTTCATCATTTTGTTTACAATAAACTTGTAAACAAGTTTTGTAAGCAATATAATGATAAACAAATTAGTGCAGTTATTGTGTTGAATACAATGAGTGTACACTTATATAATATATATTATACTGATCTCACAGGCCACAAATGTTATTAGAAAAAGAAAAAAATTAGAAAAGAAAAGAAAAAAGTATAAAAAATGTAAAATAAAAAAATGGGATTTTGCGGAAGTCACTGATGTTGCTGCCACCCGGTCATTTTGGGTCAACTTCCCGCCGCTGCATCTCAGTAAGTACTGATCAGAAGAAATTTTTTTTTGTCTTATTACCTTCACAAAAATATACTCTTTAATTCTGTATTTTTTTTTTTTTTTTTTTTCAAAATTTCTTGGACACTGGAGCACCACTTCAGATTTTGGCCTTGGACCCTGAAGGAGTTAAACTGTCCAAACATAGAGCTACGTTTGATTTTACATTGTTTCTTATGTAAAAAAAGTAGATCTATGTTCGGAGAGCTATGCACGCAAACATAGATCTACGTTTGGAAAGTTTAAGGGTTAAAACAATAGCAAAGATGGTTGACACAAACCCACTACCATTATAGTATGCTCCTCACTTAGTGACGAATTCATTTACCGATGTGTTCTTACGAACAGAATTCCGTCGTTAAGTGAGGATAGGCTGTACTCCAACATTAACCCTCATCTCAAACTCCTTGATAACTACAAAATAAGACATATACATAACACGAGGCACAAATCACTCTTCAATATCCCTCATGTCCATCTCTCCCTATGCAAAAATGCTATGCACATAAAGGGCCTGAAGATCTGGAATTCATTGCCAGAACACACTAAAGGTCCCCTTAAATCAAAAGTTGATTTTTTTACAAAGGTTACAATGTGTGTCTACATTTCACAATTTGATTGGTACAAAGAAAGCCACTATCATGCCAAGGCATTTCGGGCAGACTTAACCTCATTTGTACTTAAAGACTATTTGTGTAAACTTTTACAATATGAATGAACAATTGTTGTAATTAAAATGAAAATGATCCACTTACTAAAAAAATTCAATAAATTTCAAAAAAAGTATACAGACTTCTAAATAAATATAGTTTAATGTTTGTTAATGAAAAGGTGATTCAGTGTGAGAAATGCCCCTCTAGGCAAGTGCCTTGATCAAACCTGATAATCCCAGGGTGCTGTATGGCTCCTATGAGTTTGGCATTTTCCTGTAAATATAACAATAATAATGAGAATGATAAAGAGTGTTACCTTTGCATGGTAGTGTGTGGTGATGAGTAGTAGTAATGGCTCGCCTGCTGCTGGGAGCATCACTGTGCCGTTGACACTGGTATACGGGCCAGATCTCACCACATCCCCAGCACCCACCTCTGCCACCACACCTCCAACCTGCCACATAACACCCATAATGAAATTATGTATAATAGAGTATAAAGCATAGTGGCATACAATAATTTCAGATTCAAAGAGTAAAATGTAAGACCATTCAAAACTGTCTTGTATTTTTGAAGTACCATGTAAGTCTTTTCAAATAATGGGAAGGGAGGTGGGGAAGCACTATAGTAAATCCAAGGGCACTTGAATTGCTGAATAAAAATGGATATAAAGACTAAAGGAGTGAACACAGAGTCTGTTTGGATAGAGGCCTGGTCACAGATTGGGCCACAGGGGCAATGAAAAATTTATTTTAGGGTTGATGTACCATTCCCCAAACTAGGATAAGATAGGAGGAAATTGTTGAGGCTTCAAGGTATGGTAATGTAGCAATTCTAAGAGATTTGAAGTTTAGTCAAACTGATCTGAATTCCTTGACTGGGAATCTAGAGTTATACAGCCATAAGCAACTATAAATCAATTATATTTAACACTGAATGGAAGTAAGTAAAGAAAATTCAGTAAGGAGCTCAGGTTTTCATTTAGCAAATTATAATAGATTCCCTATCATATGTGGGCTGGTAACACAGAGAACTATCAATATGGCCATTTTCTTAACACTATGAATGCTGTCAAAAGCATTTTTATTCCCTGTACAGAAATAAGATCAAACAGAAATGATCCAAAATGGATGAACAGAAGGCTAAAACGTCTTTAACCCTTTCACTATCTGTGTTGTAGTACTATGGGTCTGAGGTCACTGTCAGTGTCATAGTACTATGCCATGAGTTGAATATAAGTGGTAAATTTGGGCCTAGATATTCAGGAATGGGTCTATGGGGTATATGTGCACCATAAATAAAAAAATTCCTGCAGCATGCAATGCATAGTAAAAAAACAACTGCAACAGTGTTTCTGGTTTAAAACAGCGACTTTGAAGTGTATTTTCGTATAGTTTTTAAGGTTGTATTCTTGGTTTCTTGATCTCATTAAACAGAATGGATGATATGTTTACAGAAATAGAGATGATCTTGATTGGTTTCATGACTGAAAATAGCTAGAGCTCTTGCTTCACATGGTGAGGGTCTGGGTTCAATTCCCAGCGAGGGTAGAAACTTTGGGCGTGTTTCTTTACACAGTAAAATGGGTACCTGGGAGTTAGTCGACTGGTGTAGGTCACATCCTGGGACAAAACTGACCTAATTTGCCCAAAATGCTTTGCATAACAAGGGACTTTCTATATACAGTGGTACCTTGACTTACGAGTTTAATTCATTCCGTGACCAAGCTAGTAACTCAAATCAATTTTCCTCACTGAAATTAACTGAAATGCCATTAATCTGTTCCAGCAGAATACCTGACTCTTGGGAGGCAGGAAAGAATACAGGATACCATCATTTAGCAAGAGTTTATTTGGCACGATACAGGTATAGCACGATTGAAGAATTGCAGCACAATTTTATGTAACATGTCTTAAAATGAATTTAACATGGTTTAGTTTGCAGGAAGGAAAAAAAAATCCCTTTTCCTCAAGCGGCTGCCTTGTTGTGGATCAGCAGGGGAGACCTCCCGCCATCCTCTGCCAGCCCCCTGACACCACCCCACTATCCCAGCATTCGTACTTCATATATGTCCAGTCTAGTCTTTCTCTGCTACAAGCTAGCTGTGTTTGTGAATTGTGTTTTGATCTTTTAATTACTATATCTTGTATCTGCCAAGCAATCATGACACCCAGTAGGCATACCAGTGTTGCTGAAAGTGGCAAGAAAAGGTATAAGCATAAGTCTTAGAATTAACAAAAGAAACACAGATATTAGACAAGTGATAACCGTAATGAAGTGTTACTTTGTACACATAAAGAGGTAAATATGAGTTTATGTGACTGACTGACTGACTGACTTAATGAATGACTGACTTGACTGAATGACTTTACTGACTTGACTAAATGACTTACTGACATGACTGAATGACACTGACTTGACTGAATGACTTACTGACTTGACTGAATGACTTACTGACTTGACTGAATGACTTACTGACTTGACTGAATGACTTACTGACATGACTGAATGACTTACTGACTTGACTGAATGACTTACTGACCTTACTGAATGACTTACTGACTTGATTGAATGACTTACTGACTTGACTGAATGACTTAACTGACTGACTGAATGAATGAATGTCTTACTGACTTGACTGAATGACTTACTGACTTGACTGAATAACTTACTGACCTGACTGAATGACTTGACTGACTGACTTACTGACTTGACTGAATGACTTAACTGACTGGCTGAATGAATGAATGTCTTACTGACTTGACTGACTGACTTACTGATTTGGCTGAATGACTTAACAGACTGACAGAATGACTTGGCTGATTGACTGAATGAATGTCTTACTGACTTGACTGAATGACATACTGACTTTACTGACTGACTGACTGACCTGACTGAATGACTTGACTGACTGACTTACTGACTTGACTGAATGACTTACTGACTTGACTAAATGACTTACTGACCTGACTGAATGATTTGACTGACTGACTTGACTGAATGATTTACTGACTTGACTGAATGACTTACTGACTTGACTGAATGACTTACTGATTTGACTGACTGAATGACTTACTGACTTGACTGAATGACTTACTGATTTGACTGAATGAATGACTTACTGACTTGACTGACTGACTGAATGACTTGGCTGACTGACTGAATGACTTACTGGCTCGACTTTTATGTTCTTATGTGGGATAGTGATGAAGAAGTTTCTTGGCAAGAGGTTCAGCTATGTTACAGAAGCTGTTGTTCTGGTTGAACCACCCTTTATATACAAAAAAGCGTCGCAAGTGCTGTCACCAATCATTGCAACACTCTTTAACAAATCCATCGAATCCTCCACCTTCCCTACAGTTCTCAAAATAGCGAGGGTCACCCCGATCCATAAAGGAGGAGATCAAACAGACTTGAATAACTATAGGCCAATATCCAACTTATACCCTCTCTCTAAAATCTTCGAAAAATTAATTCATAAGCGAATCTATTCCTACCTCATCTCCCACAATATATTCAACCCCTGTCAGTTTGGAACCAGGCCTAATAAAAATACAAATGATGCTATTATACACATGCTAGAACAAATATACACTGCACTAGAGAAAAAAGAAGTCCCACTGGGGACCTTCATTGATTTACGTAAAGCTTTTGATACAGTTGACCATGACTTACTCCACATAAAATTGTCGCACTATGGTATAAGACGGCACTCCCTCAACTACCTAAAGTCATACCTCAGCAACAGAAGCCAATATGTGTACACAAATGGAACAAACTCTTCCACACAGCCAATTACAGTTGATGTCCCACAGGGAAGTGTTCTTGGCCCTCTTCTCTTTCTCGTTTACATAAATGACCTACCAAATGCATTGCAACTACTCAAACCCACACTATTTGCAGATGACACTACATACGTCTTTTCTCACCCAAGCCCAGTCATGCTAGCCAATACTGTGAATACCAAATTACAGAAAATATCTACCTGGATGATGACTAACAAACTTACTCTCAACATTGACAAAACCTACTTCATTCAGTTTGGAAACAGAACTACAGATGTCCCTCTTAACATAATGATAAACGGATCACCTATCACAAAGCTCACAGAGGGAAAATTCTTAGGAATCCACCTTGATAATAAACTCAAATTTCAAACACATATACAACAAATTTCCATGAAAATTTCCAAGACCCTAGGCATACTATTGAAGATACGGTACTAAGTTCCACAGTCAACCCTCCTGGCCCTATATCACTCACTTATTTACCCCTATCTCACCTATGGAATTTGTGCATGGGGCTCAACAACAATAAACCATCTCAGACCATTAATTACCCAACAAAAGGCTGCAGTAAGAATGATAACAAATTCCCACTACAGGCAGCACACACCACCAATATTCAAAACTCTAAACCTACTCACCATACAAAACATCCATACTTATTATTGTACCTACTACATATATAGAACACTTGACTCGGATATAAACCCACCCCTCAAACGTCTCCTTACCAACCTCAACAGAACACATGACCATAACACAAGGCACAGATCACTCTATGATGTTCCTCATGTCCATCTCACACTATGCAAAAACTCAATGCACATAAAAGGCCCAAAAATCTGGAATTCATTACCTGTGAATATAAAAGAAACACTGTTTATAAATTCAAGTCTCTTCTTAACAATCACTTACTCACCCACAACTAAATAAATACTGAATAATTGTATCTCATAAATGTTTAACCTGTGACCTTATCAAACTTTGTTTTTTTTTTAATTACATTCCTTAACAGAATACTCCATTCTATTGAATGCACAGCAACTCAGCAAATGACCATATGACCTGTCTTTGAAATACTCATTTGTGCTTAATTATTATTTGTTTACTATAATTTTTACCACAGAATATATCATTGCCTAGTTAATCTTAAGTTAATTTTTAAGCCTGCCCATAATGCTCCGCATACAAGGGGCTTTTGGCATGTTACACTTAACCACAGTATTTCTTTGTACATCTATGTATCATGTCCAAATTAATAATAAATAAATAAAATAAATGTAATGAAAACTTATCTACCTTTACCTAAATACTGTTCACATATATGCTTCAATGGAAACACTTGATCTACACATCCACTAGCCACTCTAAAACCTCCTTGCTCATCTGCAATCCTACATTCTGTCTTGCCTCTAATTCTTTCAGTAATAACCCTACTGTAGACTTTTCCTGGTATACTCAGTAAACTAATTCCTATACAATTTTTACAATCTCTTTTGTCCCCCTTCCCTTTATATAAAGGAACTATACATGCTCTCTGACAATCCCCAGGTACCTTCCCCTCTTTCATACATTTTTTTTTTTTTTCAACAAGTTGGCCGTCTCCCACCGAGGCAGGGTGACCCAAAAAAGAAAGAAAATCCCCAAAAAGAAAATGCTTTCATCATCATTCAACACTTTCACCACACTCACACATAATCACTGTTTTTGCAGAGGTGCTCAGAATACAACAGTTTAGAAGCATATACGTATAAAGATACACAACATATCCCTCCAAGCTGCCAATATTCCAAACCCCTCCTTTAAAGTGCAGGCATTGTACTTCCCATTTCCAGGACTCAAGTCTGACTATATAAAAATAACCGGTTTCCCTGAATCCCTTCACTAAATATTACCCTGCTCACACTCCAACAGATCGTCAGGTCCCAAGTACCATTCGTCTCCATTCACTCCTATCTAACACGCTCACGCACGCTTGCTGGAAGTCCAAGCCCCTTGCCCACAAAACCTCCTTTACCCCCTCTCTCCAACCCTTTCGAGGATGACCCCTACCTCGCCTTCCTTCCCCTATAGATTTATATGCTTTCCATGTCATTCTACTTTGATCCATTCTCTCTAAATGACCAAACCACCTCAACAACCCCTCTTCTGCCCTCTGACTAATACTTTTATTAACTCCACACCTTTTCCTAATTTCCACACTCCGAATTTTCTGCATAATATTTACACCACACACATTGCCCTTAAACAGGACATCTCCACTGCCTCCAACCGTCTCCTCGCTGCTGCATTTACCACCCAAGCTTCACACCCATATAAGAGTGTTGGTACTACTATACTTTCATACATTCCCTTCTTTGCCTCCATAGATAACGTTTTTTGACTCCACATATACCTCAATGCACCACTCACCTTTTTTCCTTCATCAATTCTATGATTAACCTCATCCTTCATAAATCCATCCGCCGACACGTCAACTCCCAAGTATCTGAAAACATTTACTTCTTCGATACTCCTCCTTCCCAATTTGATATCCAATTTTTCTTTATCTAAATCATTTGATACCCTCATCACCTTACTCTTTTCTATGTTCACTTTCAACTTTCTACCTTTACACACATTCCCAAACTCATCCACTAACCTTTGCAATTTTTCTTTAGAATCTCCCATAAGCACAGTATCATCAGCAAAAAGTAACTGTGCTAATTCCCATTTTGAATTTGATTCCCCATAATTTAATCCCACCCCTCTCCCAAACACCCTAGCATTTACTTCTTTTACAACTCCATCATAAATATATTAAACAACCATGGTGACATTACACATCCCTGTCTAAGACCTACTTTTACCGGGAAGTAGTCTCCCTCTCTTCTACACACCCTAACCTGAGCCTCACTATCCTCATAAAAACTCTTTACAGCATTTAGTAACTTACCACCTATTCCATATACTTGCAACATCTGCCACATTGCTCCCCTATCCACTCTATCATATGCCTTTTCTAAATCCATAAATGCAATAAAAACTTCCCTACCTTTATCTAAATACTGTTCACATATATGCTTCAATGTAAACACTTGATCTACACATCCCCTACCCACTCTGAAACCTCCTTGCTCATCCGCAATCCTACATTCTGTCTTACCTCTAATTCTTTCAATTATAACCCTACCATACACTTTTCCTGGTATACTCAATAAACTTATTCCTCTATAATTTTTACAATCTCTTTTGTCCCCTTTCCCTTTATATAAAGGGACTATACATGCTCTCTGCCAATCCCTAGGTACCTTCCCCTCTTTCATACATTTATTAAACAAAAGTACCAACCACTCCAACACTATATCCCCACCTGCTTTTAACATTTCTGTCATGATCCCATCAGTTCCAGCTGCTTTACCCCCTTTCATTCTACATAATGCCTCGAGTACCTCCCCCACACTTACATTCTGCTCTTCTTCACTCCTAAAAGATGGTATACCTCCCTGACCAGTGCATGAAATTACCACCTCCCTTTCTTCCTCAACATTTAAAAGTTCCTCAAAATATTTTCGCCATCTACCTAATACCTCCCTCTCCCCATCTACTAACTCCCCTACTCTGTTTTTAACTGACAAATCCATACTTTCCCTAGGCTTTCTTAACTTGTTTAACTCACTCCAAAATTTTTTCTTATTTTCATTAAAATTTCTTGACAGTGCCTCTCCCACTCTATCATCTGCTCTCCTTTTGCACTCTCTCACCACTCTCTTCACCTTTCTTTTACTGTCCATATACTCTGCTTTTCTTATAACACTTCTGCTTTGTAAAAACCTCTCATAAGCTAACTTTTTCTCTTTTATCACATCCTTTACTTCATCATTCCACCAATCACTCCTCTTTCCACCTGCCCCCACCCTCCTATAACCACAAACTTCTGCCCCACATTCTAATACTGCATTTTTAAAACTATTCCAACCCTCTTCAACCCCCCAACTACTCATCTTTGCACTAGCCCACCTTTCTGCCAACAGTCGCTTATATCTCCCCCGAACTTCCTCCTCCCTTAGTTTATACACTTTCACCTCCCTCTTACTTGTTGTTGCCACCTTCCTCTTTTCCCATCTACCTCTTACTCTAACTGTAGCTACAACTAAATAATAATCCGATATATCAGTTGCCCTTCTATAAACATGTACATCCTGGAGCCTACCCATCAACCTTTTATCCACCAATACATAATCTAACAAACTACTTTCATTACGTGCTACATCATACCTTGTATATTTATTTATCCTCTTTTTCATAAAATATGTATTACTTATTACCAAATCTCTTTCTACACATAGCTCAATTAAAGGCTCCCCATGTACATTTACCCCTGGCACCCCAAATTTACCTACTACTCCCTCCATAACATTTTTACCCACTTTAGCATTGAAATCCCCAACCACCATTACTCTCACACTTGATTCAAAACTCCCCACGCATTCACTCAACATTTCCCAAAATATCTCTCTCTCCTCTACACTTCTTTCTTCTCCAGGTGCATACATACTTACTATAACCCACTTTTCACATCCAATCTTTATTTTACTCCACATAATCCTTGAATTAATACATTTATAGTCCCTCTTTTCCTGCCATAGCTTATCCTTCAACATTACTGCTACTCCTTCTTTAGCTCTAACTCTATTTGAAACCCCTGACCTAATCCCATTTATTCCTCTCCATTGAAACTCTCCCACCCCCTTCAGCTTCGTTTCACTTAAAGCCAGGACATCCAGCTTCTTCTCATTCATAACATCCACAATCATCTCTTTCTTATCATTTGCACAACATCCACGAACATTCAGACTTCCCATTCTGACAATTTTCTTCTTCTTATTCTTTTTAGTAATTTTTACAGGAAAAGGGGTTACTAGCCCATTGTTCCCGGCATTTTAGTCGACTTTTACAACACGCATGGCTTACGGAGGAAAGATTCTTATTCCACTTCCCCATGGATATAAAAGGAAAATTAATAAGACCAAGAACTATTAAGATAAAATCAAAGAAAACTCAGATGAGTGTGTATAAATAAACGTGTACATGTATGTGTAGTATGACCTAAGTGTAAGACAAAAGACACCAGTAATCCTACCATCATGTAAAACAATTACAGGCTTTTGTTTTACATTCACTTGGCAGGACGGTAGTACCTCCGTGGATGGTTGCTGTCTACCAACCTA
Source organism: Cherax quadricarinatus (assembly GCF_038502225.1). Classification (NCBI taxonomy): domain Eukaryota; kingdom Metazoa; phylum Arthropoda; class Malacostraca; order Decapoda; family Parastacidae; genus Cherax; species Cherax quadricarinatus. Next base: position 17,962,603 of record NC_091330.1, read on the forward strand.
CTACTAACACTCTAACACTATATCCCCCCTGCTTTTAACATTTCTGTCGTGATCCCGTCAGCTCCACCTGCTTTACCCCCTTTCATTCTATGTAATGCCTCACTCCTAAAAGATGGTATACCTCCCTGGCCAATGCATGAAATTACCACCTCCCTTTCTTCGTCGACATTTAAAAGTTCCTCAAAATATGCATTCCTGCCATCTACCCAATACCTCCAGCTCCCTATCCACTAACTCCCCTACTCTGTTTTTAAATGACAAATCCATTTGTTCCCTAGGCTTTCTTAACTTGTTTAATTCCAAGTTTTTTTTCTTATTTCATCAAAATTTCTTCACAGTGCCTCTCTCACTCTATCATCTACTCTCCTTTTACACTCTCTCCTCCTAACTTCCAAACTACGAATTCTCTGCATTATATTCACACCACACATTGCCCTCAGACATGACATCTCCACTGCCTCCAGCCTTCTCCTCGCTGCAACATTCATCACCCACGCTTCACACCCATATAAGAGCGTTGGTAAAACTATACTCTCATACATTCCCCTCTTTGCCTCCAAGGACAAAGTTCTTTGTCTCCACAGACTCCTAAGTGCACCACTCACTCTTTTTCCCTCATCAATTCTATGATTCACCTCATCTTTCATAGACCCATCCGCTGACACGTCCACTCCCAAATATCTGAATACGTTCACCTCCTCCATACTCTCTCCCTCCAATCTGATATTCAATCTTTCATCACCTAATCTTTTTGTTATCCTCATAACCTTACTCTTTCCTGTATTCACCTTTAATTTTCTTCTTTTGCACACCCTACCAAATTCATCCACCAATCTCTGCAACTTCTCTTCAGAATCTCCCAAGAGCACAGTGTCATCAGCAAAGAGCAGCTGTGACAACTCCCACTTTGTGTGTGATTCTTTATCTTTTAACTCCACGCCTCTTGCCAAGACCCTCGCATTTACTTCTCTTACAACCCCATCTATAAATATATTAAACAACCACGGTGACATCACACATCCTTGTCTAAGGCCTACTTTTACTGGGAAAAAATTTCCCTCTTTCCTACATACTCTAACTTGAGCCTCACTATCCTCGTAAAAACTCTTCACTGCTTTCAGTAACCTACCTCCTACACCATACACTTGCAACATCTGCCACATTGCCCCCCCTATCCACCCTGTCATACGCCTTTTCCAAATCCATAAATGCCACAAAGACCTCTTTAGCCTTATCTAAATACTGTTCACTTATATGTTTCACTGTAAACACCTGGTCCACACACCCCCTACCTTTCCTAAAGCCTCCTTGTTCATCTGCTATCCTATTCTCCGTCTTACTCTTAATTCTTTCAATTATAACTCTACCATACACTTTACCAGGTACACTCAACAGACTTATCCCCCTATAATTTTTGCACTCTCTTTTATCCCCTTTGCCTTTATACAAAGGAACTATGCATGCTCTCTGCCAATCCCTAGGTACCTTACCCTCTTCCATACATTTATTTAATAATTGCACCAACCACTCCATAACTATATCCCCACCTGCTTTTAACATTTCTATCTTTATCCCATGAATCCCGGCTGCCTTACCCCCTTTCATTTTACCTACTGCCTCACGAACTTCCCCCACACTCACAACTGGCTCTTCCTCACTCCTACAAGATGTTATTCCTCCTTGCCCTATACACGAAATCACAGCTTCCCTATCTTCATCAACATTTAACAATTCCTCAAAATATTCCTTCCATCTTCCCAATACCTCTAACTCTCCATTTAATAACTCTCCTCTCCTATTTTTAACTGACAAATCCATTTGTTCTCTAGGCTTTCTTAACTTGTTAATCTCACTCCAAAACTTTTTCTTATTTTCAACAAAATTTGTTGATAACATCTCACCCACTCTCTCATTTGCTCTCTTTTTACATTGCTTCACCACTCTCTTAACTTCTCTCTTTTTCTCCATATACTCTTCCCTCCTTGCATCACTTCTACTTTGTAAAAACTTCTCATATGCTAACTTTTTCGCCCTTACTACTCTCTTTACATCATCATTCCACCAATCGCTCCTCTTCCCTCCTGCACCCACTTTCCTGTAACCACAAACTTCTGCTGAACACTCTAACACTACATTTTTAAACCTACCCCATACCTCTTCGACCCCATTGCCTATGCTCTCATTAGCCCATCTATCCTCCAATAGCCGTTTATATCTTACCCTAACTGCCTCCTCTTTTAGTTTATAAACCTTCACCTCTCTCTTCCCTGATGCTTCTATTCTCCTTGTATCCCATCTACCTTTTACTCTCAGTGTAGCTACAACTAGAAAGTGATCTGATATATCTGTGGCCCCTCTATAAACATGTACATCCTGAAGTCTACCAATCTCTTCACCTTTCTTTTACTCTTCATATTCTCTGCTATTCTTATAACACTTCTGCTTTGTAAAAACCTCTCATAAATTACCTTTTTCTCTTCTGTCACACCCTTTACTTCATCATTCCACCAATCACTCCTCTTTCCTCCTGCACCCTCCCTCCTATAGCCACAAACTTCTGCCCCACATTCTAATACAGCATTTTTAAAACTATTCCAACCCTCTTCAACCCCCCCCCCACTACTCATACCTGCACTAGCTCACCTTTCTGCCAATAGTTGCTTACATCTCACCCAAATTTCCTCCTCCCTTAGTTTATACACTTTCACCTCTCTCTCACTTGTTGTTGCCATTTTCCTCTTGTCCCATCTACCTCTTACTCTAACTGCAGCTACAACTAAATAATGATCCAATGTATCAGTTACACCTCTATAAACATGTACATCATGGAGCCTACCCATCAATCTTTTATCCACCAATACATAATCAAACAAACTGCTTTCATTACGTGCTATATCATACCTTGTATATTTATTTATCAGCATCTTCATAAAGTATGTATTACTTATTACCAAACCTCTTTCTACACATAGCTCAATTAAAGGCTCCCCATTTTCATTTATCCCTGGCACCCCAAATTTACCTACTACTCCCTCCACAACATTTTTACCCACTTTAGCACTGAAATCCCCATCCACAAGTACTCTCACACTTGGTTCAAAACTCCCTACACACTCACTCAACATTTCCCAAAATCTCTCTCTCTTCTCCAGGTGCATATACGCTTACTATAACCCACTTTTCACATCCAACCTTTATTTTACTCCACATAATCCTTGAACTAATACATTTATACTCCCTCTTGTCCTGCCATAGGTTATCCTTCAACATTATTGCTACTCCTTCTTTAGATCTAACTCTATTCGAAACCCCTAACCTAATCCCATTTATTTCTCCCAACTGAAACTCTCCCGCTCCCTTCAGCTTTGTTTCACTTAAAGCCAGGACATCCAGCCTCTTCTCATTCATAACATCCACAATCATCTCTTTCTTATCATTCGCACAACATCCACACACATTCAAACATCCCACTTCGACAATTTTCTTTTTTTTTTTTTTAGTAGGCTATACAGGAAAAGGGGTTACTAGCCCAGTGTTCCCAGCATTTTAGTTGACTTTTACAACACACATGGCTTACAGAGGAAAGATTCTTATTCCACTTCCCCATGGATATAAAAGGAAAAGTAATAAGAACAAGAACTTTTTTTTTTTTTTTCAACAAGTCAGCCGTCTCCCACCGAGCCAGGGTGACCCCAAAAAAAAAAAAGAAAATCCCCAAAAAGAAAATACTTTCATCATCATTCAACACTTTCACCACACTCGCACATTATCACTGTTTTTGCAGAGGTGCTCAGAATACAACAGTTTAGAAGCATACACATATAAAGATACACAACATATCCCTCCAAACTGCCAATATCCCAAACCCCTCCTTTAAAGTGCAGGCATTGTACTTCCCATTTCCAGGACTCAAGTCCGACTATATGAAAATACAGTGGACCCCCGGTTAACGATATTTTTTCACTCCAGAAGTATGTTCAGGTGCCAGTACTGACCGAATTTGTTCCCATAAGGAATATTGTGAAGTAGATTAGTCCATTTCAGACCCCCAAACATACACGTACAAACGCACTTACATAAATACACTTACATAATTGGTTGCATTCAGAGGTGATCGTTATGCGGGGGTCCACTGTAACCGGTTTCCCTGAATCCCTTCACTAAATATTACCCTGCTCACACTCCAACAGGTCGTCAGGTCCCAAGTACCATTCGTCTCCATTCACTCCTATCTAACACGCTCATGCACGCTTGCTGGAAGTCCAAGCCCCTTGCCCACAAAACCTCCTTTACCCCCTCTCTCCAACCCTTTCGAGGACGACCCCTACCCCCACCTTCCCTCCCCTATAGATTTATATGCTTTCCATGTCTAGCCTAGACAGGACTCGCAGCAATGGTTTTAAGTTGGAAAAATTCAGATTCAGGAAGGATATAGGAAAGTACTGGTTTGGTAATAGAGTTGTGGATGAGTGGAACAAACTCCCAAGTACCGTTATAGAGGCCAGAACGTTGTGTAGCTTTAAAAATAGGTTGGATAAATACATGAGTAGATGTGGGTGGGTGTGAGTTAGACCTGTGCTAACAGGTCGGTTGCCGTGTTCCTCCCTTAAGTCAATGTGACCTGACCTGACTAGGTTGGGTGCATTGGCTTAAGCCGGTAGGAGACTTGGACCTGCCTCGCATGGGCCAGTAGGCCTTCTGCAGTGTTCCTTCGTTCTTATGTTCTTATGTCATTCTACTTTGATCCATTCTCTCTAAATGACCAAACCACCTCAACAACCCCTCTTCTGCCCTCTGACTAATACTTTTATTAACTCCACACCTTTTCCTAATTTCCACACTCCGAATTTTCTGCATAATATTTACACCACACATTGCCCTTAAACAGGACATCTCCACTGCTTCCAACCGTCTCCTCGCTGCTGCATTTACCACCCAAGCTTCACACCCATATAAGAGTGTTGGTACTACTATACTTTCATACATTCCCTTCTTTGCCTCCATAGATAACGTTTTTTGACTCCACATATACCTCAACGCACCACTCACCTTTTTTCCCTCATCAATTCTATGATTAACCTCATCCTTCATAAATCCATCCGCCGACACGTCAACTCCCAAGTATCTGAAAACATTCACTTCTTCCATACTCCTCCTCCCCCAATTTGATATCCAATTTTTCTTTATCTAAATCATTTGACACCCTCATCACCTTACTCTTTTCTATGTTCACTTTCAACTTTCTACCTTTACACACATTCCCAAACTCATCCACTAACCTTTGCAATTTTTCTTTAGAATCTCCCATTAGCACAGTATCATCAGCAAAAAGTAACTGTGTCAATTCCCATTTTGAATTTGATTCCCCAAAATTTAATCCCACCCCTCTCCCGAATACCCTAGCATTTACTTCCTTTACAACCCCATCTATAAATATATTAAACAACCATGGTGACATTACACATCCCTGTCTAAGACAAGAACTATTAAGATAAAATCAAAGAAAACTCAGATGAGTGTATATAAGTAAATGTGTACATGTATGTGTAGTGTGACCTAAGTGTAAGTAGAAGTAGCAAGACGTACCTGCAATCTTGCATGTTTATGAGACAGACAAAAGACACCAGCACTCCTACCATCATGTAAAACAATTACAGGCTCTCGTTTTACACTCACTTGGCAGGACGGTAGTACCTCCCTGGGTGGTTGCTGTCTACCAACCTGCTGCCATGTATTACACACGTATTACTATATGTATTACACATGTTTCCGAATTGTTTCTCTTTCCTTAGGGCATAGGTTATAGGACATTATGGCAGGATGACACTACCAGTGGTATCAAAAATGAAAGAATGTTGCACAAATGTTGCTATGGGTTATTATCAAGGTTTTTTACATTTCCTTGACCACTTGTGGCCACATCCATCTCAAAGCCACTAAACTCAGGGTCAACATCACTTTCCTCTTAAAAGGGAAGTGTTAATACGACATAACATCAGTGAATCCCTGGTGTTTGCCACGCTGTTTGCTCTATCTGGCACTCAATTGAACTGGTACTCCCACAAGGTACTAAGTGGTCCCAGATTTTAATACTGCACACAAAAAGTGTTAAGACCCATTCTATACATGGACACATTTTAGTGCAAGGAGTATAGTAAACATTTCAATTTGAAGGGTAGAAGCCAATTGTTAACAAGTGCTCCAATTTCTATATGAGAGACATCACTGCAGGACAATAGTAGCACTACCAGCTGTACCAGTGGATTGGTAAACAGAACCATCAACATACATAATTTGTGAAAGATAGTGCTGTGTGACTAAGGCATCAGTACAACTTAAGGCATTGTGTTTGATTTCAAGATAAAGCTGTCGTTGCGATTCAAGTTTTTTTCTTTTAGCAAAGTGAAGGACAGTGGTTCAGAATGAGGTAATTTTCCATGATGCAGGAAAGTGTCGTTGATTCATTCAGATGTCAGTTACGATCCATTTAGAAGAGTGCTCACCAATGCAGAAGGAAGTTTGGAGGGCTTCTGTACAAGGGTCTGGATGGGTTTACCTGAGCATATTAACACTACTGAAGACATTTCTTTCAGTGACATGATCTCTGATGCTTGGAATATCAAGTTCTTTCCACAGCGATCCTTCAAAGATCATGCACCCAGCAGAGCTAGGTGTTGTTCATGATCCAAGGACACTCATGGTAGTAGTAAGCTCAAGGCTAATTTTAACCACCTCCTGTTTGAATACCAGCCTCCACAAGCAGTTTATATTGGCAGTATAGGGACATCCTAGGATGATCCTCATTAGAGCACAATGCCAAAGTATGAATGGCAGAGATGTTTGAATTTAGGACTTGGGAGAAGGTGTCAGGTGTGACTGTAGGTGTACATGCAGTCAACAACAACACCCCTGTCCCTGCTTCTATGCCTCCATCCTCCAGCATCTGGAAAAGGGACCTCAATATTACTCACATAATTATGGTATTACTTTGAAATATATATCACACATATGGTACATCAGAACCTTGATTAAAGCTGCTGGTTTAACCCTTTCAGGGTCCAAGGCCCAAATCTGGAGTCACGCACCAGTGTCCAAGATATTTCAAAAAAAAAATTTGTTATTTTTTCTTATGAAATCGTAGAGAATCTTTTTGTGAAGGTAATAAAACAAAAAGTACGAAAATTGGTGGAAAATTGACGAAATTATGCTCTCGCGAATTTTGATGTGTCAGCGATATTTACGAATCGGCGATTTTGCCGACTTTGACTCCCATTTTAGGCCAATTACATTATTCCAATCACCCAAATTCTTAGCTATTTCACTAGTATTACTTCTATTCTATCGATTGAGCACAAGAAATCGCCAAGTCAACTGTTTCAACTACAAAATAAAGTGATCGGAAATTGTTAATTTGGCCAATTTAACACAAAGTTCAAAATATTCCAATTTCAAAATAGGGTCCAGAATGAACAATATAGGCATTCCTGGCACTAAACTAACATTTCCTCTGTTCATTAGTTATGTTTTGAGGCTTTACAAATAAATTCCATTTTTATTTTTTATTCACATAATGAATTTTTATTCACACCAAAAAATAGAAGATTTACTGTTATGCAATACTGTAATAATTGTATAAATATCATCACCATATTTGTGAATGTATATTAGACCCACCAGCTGATGTGTATTAGACGTGTGAGGTCGTTTGTTTACTCTTGAATATCGGCAAAAATTTAACATTTCCGCTACTTTGAGCTCAGTTTCAAGCCATTTCCAATGCTAAAACCAATCAAAATCATCTCTATTTCTGTAATATGTCTTCCATTCTATCAAATGAGACCAAGAAATCGCAAATACAACTATAAAAAACATACGAAAAAACACTGCAAAGTTGCTGTTTTAATCGAAAAATCATGATTTCATTTTTTTTCTCTCATTATGCACAGTGTGCTGCAGGATCTGTTTTATGTGGTGCACACATACCACATAGATGTATTCTCTCATATCTAGGCCCAAATGTACCACTCACAGTTTATCAGAGTGAGCTGAGCTCATGGCGTAGATCTACGGTTTGGACCCTGAACGTAAAGCCGTAGATCTACGGGACGGACCCTGAAAGGGTTAAAAGCATTTTAATATTTATTTCTTGATACAATCAAAATACCATTATTTAAGTGTACCAATAAAACCAAGAATGTCCAATAAGACAAAAGAAATGACTTCTAAATATAAAAAAACAACCAACAGTCATTAATTTAATAAGCCCTTCAAATGGGTAACTCAAAACAATATGAAGTTCAGTGAAGAGAAATTTCAACTATTCAGATATGGAAAACTTGAGGAAATTAAAACTGTGTCAGGATATACAACAAATTCTAACCATACAATAGAGCAAAAAAGTAATGTGAAGGACCTGGGAGTGATAATGTTAGAGGATCTCACCTTCAAAGATCACAACAACGTATCTACCACATCTGCTAGGAAAATGATAGTATGGATAATGAGAACCTTCAAAACTAGGGATGCCAAGCCCATGGTGATTCTCTTCAAATCGCTTGTTCTCTCTAGGCTGTAATACTGTTGTACACTAACTGCCCCCTTCAAGGCAGGCAAAATTGCTGACCTGGAGAGTGTACAAGAACTTTCACATGAAAATCACTCCCTATGAAAGCAAAAGACTTGGCAGGAGATGCAACATTCCCTCAATGAAAAGCAGGGGTGCCACAAGTACACTGAGAGACAACACAGTAAGTGTCAGGGGCCCAAGAATGTTCAACTGCCTCCCAGCATACATAATAACTGTACACATAAGAACATAATAGCTGTACTTATGTATACCTGAGAGAGAAAGAGATAGACAGAGATATAGACAGACATACAGATAGACAGAGATATAGACAGAGACAGATAGACAGAGACAGATAGAGACAAACAGAGACAGATACAGACAGAGAGACAGCCAAAGTCAGTCAGCCAGCTAGCCAGCCAGCCAGCCAACCAGCCAGCAGTCCAGCCAGCCAGCTAGCCAGCAGTCCAGCTAGCCAGCCATCCAGCCAGTCAGCCTGCCAAATATGTATTACACATGTTTCGGAATCTTCTCTTTACTTAGGGCATGGGTGATAGGACATTCTGGCAGGATGACACTACCAGTGGTTTCAGAAATGAAAGAATGTTGCACATATGTTGCACATGGGGTTATTATCGAGGTTTTTGATATTTCCTTGACCACTTGTTGCCACATCCATTTCAAAGTCACTGAACTCTGGGTCAACATCACTCTCCTCATAAAAGAGGGGTGTTAATACGACATGACATCAGTGAATCCCTGGTGTTAAGTAAGTTTATTCAGGTATACACAAATACAGTTACATAGATTATCATACATAGTAGCATGTGTGTAGAGAACCTATGATAACCCAAAAAAGTCAGACAGAGTGACTTATTTCCATTGGGGTCCTTTCCATTGGGGTGTTTGCCATGCTATTTGCTCTAGCTGGCACTCGATTGAACTGGTGCTCCCACAAGGTACTGAGTGGTTCCAGACTTTTTTAATAGTGCACACACCAAGTGTTAAGACCCAGTCTATACTGACCAGGCACCTCAGGCCAATCGTGCCAAATTCGAAGGCAAGAAAAATAAAACGTAGATCTACGTTTTTAGCGCTAGCAGTACAAACGTAAATCTACATTTGGACAGTTTAAGGGTTAATATTGCACATGGAAAGTCCCTGGTTATGCAGAGCATTCATTCAAATGAATATGACAGCAAACGTATATGTAAGTACAATACGTACATATAAGCACAGCATGGTATATGACAACAGGAATAAATAAAGGGGATGTAAATAGCGTGCTGAAAATTTCCAGCCAAGACAGGACTCGCAGCAATGGTTTCAAGTTGGAAAAATTCAGATTCAGAAAGGATATAGGAAAGCACTGGTTTGGTAATAGAGTCGTGGATGAGTGGAGCTAACTCCCAAGTACAGTTCTTCAGGCTAAAACGTTGTGTAGTTTTAAAAATAGGTTAGATAAATATATGAGTGGGTGTGGGTGGGTGTGAGTTGGATCTGACTAGCTTGTGCTGCTGGGTCTGGTGCAGTGCTCCATCCTTGAGTGGAGATGATCAGACTGGGTGGGTCATTAGGCTAATCCGGGGGGATGGGGGGGGCATTGGTGTAATCCGGGGGGGACATGGACCTGCTCTGCATGGGTCAGTAGGCCTGTTGCAGTGTTCCTTCTTTCTTATGTTCTTATGTTCTAACAAGAAAAATTAGTTGAGTTAAAGTTCAATCAAATTAAATAAGTTGTGAGGGAAATTTTTTTACAACATTAGATGACATTCAATATATTAACTCAAATTCTGGATGCAGTGACTATTCTATATAATAAAGTTCAGTACAGTATATTGTAGCATCAGTGCTCTTGTGGTAAAACTAAAATAAAACATTAAAGAAAAATTACAGAGATGGGGCAAATGATTGGACTACAGAATCTAGACACAATGCCTGCTTTAACTTAGTTTTGCATTTAGTAAAACTGTTGCAATTTTACAGTTCATCTATTAAGTTGTTCCACATTTTGGTCCTTTAATTTGCATAGAATCTCTGTAGATGTAAAACTGAAAATGAGGAATATCAAAAAGGTGTTTGTTTCTGGTGTGGTGCATATGTGCTCTGCTACAGTTTTCTAGTACATAAATGTTTGAGTTCAATCTCAGCATTACAATGCAATGCTTTGAACATGTGGATTGAACAGTAAAGATAAAGATAAAGATGTTTATTTTGACAAATTACATGGTTGTACAGAGGAATACATATAATAGTTGGGTGTACATGCCAAAAACCCCTTTACATGCAGAGCATTTTGGGCAAACTTAGAGATTAACTTAAGATTAGTTAGGCAATAATACATAGTTCATATGGTCATTAGATGAGTTACAGTGAGTACAGTAGAATTGTATATTCTATCAGGTAATGCTACATGGTTTTGATAAATCTAGTAGAGACTTATTACGCTACTGAATTAGTTAATAGAGATTACAGTATTACAATTCAAAACAATTTACAATATGATGTATTACAGTTTAATACTATTTAAAACAATGAAATTTGGTATTACAATGGAATAATTTATGCTGTGATGTACTGTATTACAATCTACTACTACAGTGGACCCCCCGAGTTTCGTGATTAATCTGTTCCAGAGAGTCTGCCGAATGTCGAAATTGCCGAATGGTGAAACCATTTTCCCCATAAGAAATAATGGAAATAAAATTAATCCATTCCCGACACCCAAAAATATTAAAATAAAATATTTTTTTTTTCAAATTAAATAAAGATTTACATACTGAAAACAATGAGAAATCAAGTACATACATATAAAAAATAATAATAACATTACACTTACCTTTACTGAAGACTTCTGGGTGGATGGAAGAAGGGAGGAGGGGCTAGGAGGAAGGTGTACACTATTGTTTGGAAGGAGAATCTCCTTCCATTAGGACTTCAGGTACGAAGTCCTTATCTGGGGTTACTTCCCTTCTTTGTTTTTTAAAGACAATGGGAACAACTTGAGAGTCACTGGACCCCTGTTGCACAAAATATCTGTCCAGAGAGCTCTGTTTCTGGCATTTCTTTAAGATTTGTCTGAAGTGGGACACAACACTGTCATTGTACATGTTGCCAATATGGCCTGCAACAGCTTTGTTAGGGTGACATTCATCTATAAATGTTTGCACTTCAGTCCACTTTGCACAAATGTCCTTAATCTTTGAAGAAGGCACCTTCCTCCATCTCTCTTCCTCCTTCTCTGCAGCAATTTCCTGAGCTGTGATCTCTTACTGTTGCAGATGAAGCTCTTGCAGCTCTTCAGTCGTTAACTCTTCCCTGTGGTCCTCCACCAACTCTTCCACATCATCGTCACTCACCTCCAACCCCAGGGACTTCCCCAATGCCACAATAGATTCCACAACTGGCATAGGCTCCTTAGGGTCAGCCCCAAACCCTTCAAAATCCCTCTCTTGTACACCTTCTGGCCACAATTTTCTCCAAGCAGAATTCAAAGTTCTGCAAGTCACTCCTTCCCAAGCCTTACCTATAAGGTTTATGCAACTGAGGATATTGAAGTGATCTTTCCAGAACTCTCTTAGGGTCAATTCAGTGTCTGAGGTCACTTCAAAGCACTTTTGAAACACTGCTTTGGTGTACAGTTTTTTGAAGTTTGAAATGACCTGCTGGTCCATGGGCTGGACGAGAGGAGTTGTATTAGGGGGCAAGAACTTCACCGTGATGAAACTAAACTCCTCCACTAATTGCTCTTCCAAGTCTGGAGGATGAACAGGAGCATTGTCCATTACCAGGAGGCGCTTAAGTGGCAATTTATTTTCCAGGAGGTATTTCTTCACACTGGGGCCAAACACTTCATTAAACCAGTCTAGGAAAATTCCCCTTTTGACCCATGCCTTATTGTTAGCCTTCCACATCACACACAAATTACTCTTGGCGACACTTTTTCTTGAACACTCTGGGATTTTCAGAGTGATATACCAGTAAAGGCTTCACTTTGCAATTCCCACTAGCATTACTACAAAGCATGAGAGTAAGCCTATCCTTCATAGGCCTGTGTCCTGGGAGTGCCATTTCCTCCTGCGTGAGGTAGGTCCTCTTTGGCATTTTCTTCCAAAAGAGGCCTGTTTCATCACAATTAAACACTTGTTGGGGTTTGAATTCTCCAGTGTCTACACACTCCTTAAACTCCTGTACAAACTTCTCAGCTGCTTTTTTGTCAGAACTGGCAGCCTCACCATGCCTTATCACACTGTGAATGCCACTACACTTCTTAAATCTCTCAAACCAACCTTTGCTGGCCTTAAAATCACAAGCATCACCACTTGTTGCAGGCATTTTCTTTACAAGATCGTCATGCAACTGCCTTGCCTTTTCACATATTATCAACTGCATAATACTATCTCCTGCTAACTGTTTTTGGGTAATCCACACCAACAATAACCTTTTCACTTCTTCAAGGATTTGTGATCTCTTTTTTTTGTCAGCATATCTACCCCTCTTGCAACAACAGCACACTTTATTTCCTTTCCCTTCACCACGATCGAAGTGATGGTTGAATGGGGTTTGCCATACATCCTGGCAAGTTCTGTAACACGCACTCCACTCTCATATTTTTCAATGATTTCCTTCTTGAATTCGATCGTGTTCCTTGCTTTCTTTACCAAAGGGCTTGCACTATGGTGACTTATTTAGCAGTTGCAAGCACAAAAAACAATGGATTATTATGAAATGTATTGTATGAACCCGTGGGGTGATGGTCATGTGCTGGTAAACAATGGCACACTGAGTGTGAATGGTGCGGGAGACTGGCTTTGTGTGCACGGTGACAGGCGGACGGGTACCAGACGGTCGATGAATCACAAGTCCAATCACGAACCGCAAGGCTAAATTTTGCTGAAAAAACTTGCCAAAAGTCGGATTTCATGAAAGTCAAAGCCGACGAAACTCGGAGGTCCACTGTATTTAAAACAATGGAAAAATAGACATCCTAATTTTGTAGTAGTAAGTGGTTGAGCATTCATCAGCAAAATACGAGTAGCTTTTGAGAAATTGGTAGTTATTAGGTATGGTTTATCTGGTTAATTTTAGGTGATGAGGTGATTTCTTAGTAGGGCCTTAAAATGATTGGCAGACAGGGGTCCTTTAGTGTATTCTGGCAATGAATTGCAGATCTTCGGGCCTTTTACGTGCATAGCATTTTTACATAAGGAGAGATGAACACGAGGGATATCGAAGAGTGATCTGTGTCTTGTATTATAGTTGTGTGTTCTGTTATAGTTATCAAGGAGGAGTTTGAGAGGAGGGTTCACATTGGAGTATAGTGTTCTGTGTATGTAGTAAGCACAATAATAAGTGTGGATGTTTTTGTATACAGTGGTCCCTCAATTATCGTCCTTAATCTATTCCTGGAAGTGGGACTATTATCGAAACAGACGATTTTCGAATCAATTTTCCCCATAAGAAATAATGTAAATACAATTAATCCATTCCTGACACCCAGAAGTATTAAAACAAAAAAAATTTTTTACATGAAATATAGATGTAGTACATAAACAATACAATGGGAAATGATGAATGAAACATTAACAGCATAACACTTACCTTTATTGGCGATTCTTCTTAGTGTATGGGAGACTGGAGGAGGAAATCCCCACTAGCATTAGCACAGAACATGAGCGTCAGCCTGTGTTTCATAGGCTTGTGTCCTGGCAGTGCCTTTTCTTCCTGAGTAATGTAGGTCCTCTTTGGCATTTTCTTCTAAAAGAGGCCTGTTTCATCACAATTGAACACTTGTTCAGGTTTCAGTCCTTCAGCCTCTTTGTACCCCTTGAATTCCTGCACATATTTTTCAGCCGGTTTTTGGTCCGAAATGGCAGCCTCACCATGCCTTATCACACTGTGTATGCCAGTATGCTTCTTAAATCTCTCAAACCAGCCTTTGTTAAATTCACTCACATCACCACTAGTTGCAGGCAATTTCTTTACCAACTCATCATGCAACTGCCTAGCCTTTTCACAAATAAGCGACATCATAAGACTATCTCCTGCTAATTGTTTCACGTTTATCCACACCAATAATAACTTCTCAACATCTTCGAGTACTGGTGATCTCATTTTTGTCAGCATATTTATCCCCTTTCCTTGATTTCCTTTTTTTTGGCTATGGTTGTACGGGATTTGTTATACATCCTGGCCAGTTTGCCCTCACGTACGCCACTTTCATATTGTTCAATGATGTTTTTCTTAAATTCAATTGTATTTCTCACCTTTTTTACCAAAGGCTTGGCACTAGGAGCTTTCTTTGGAGCCATGGTAGCTTATTTAGCACTTGCAAGCACTAAAATGAATGGAATATTATGAAATATTTCGTATGAACACGTGAGGGGACCATCGCTCACTGGTAAACAATGGCACACTGGCTGGAAAGGGAGGCAGAGGTGGCTCAGAGCTGTGAGTATGCATCTAGGACGAAGGACGATTAGCGAGTTAACGGACCATTTGTGAGTCAATGTTTAGACGAAATAACGCGACGATTTCCGAAATGGACGACTTTCAGGCCGGACAATTATTGAGGGACCACTGTATTTAGCAAGTTAAGGCTCTTGAAAAGAGGTGAGTGTGTTGTCTAATGCAGGAGTTAGTAATCAAGTGCACTGCAGCATTTTGCTGGGTTATTTAAGGCTTAAGGTGATTTGCCGTGGTTGAGCCCCATGCACAAATACCATTGGTGAGGTAAGGGTAAATTAGAGAGTGGTACAAAGCTAGATGAGCTGATTGGGGTACATAGTACCGTATCTTTGTATTTATATTTAGTAGCTTCAGGGATCTGAATAACAGCAGAGTGTACTGACTGTTAGTAGAGCCTATGATTGTTCCGAATTGTGCTGATTTAGTGATTTTAGGTGTGTAGCTGAAATGGGTCCCCAGGCAGAGATTCTATAAGTGAAGTATGTATAGCTGAGGGAAAAGTAAAGTGTTAGGAATACAGGTATAGAACACAACAAAGAATTTTGGAGAGTATCCCTACTGTCTTTGAGACTTTTGTTGATGTGTGGTGAATATTGGTAATAAATATAATTTTATTTTCTATAAGACCCAGGAATTATCCATCTTCCTCTGTGCTATTTGAGTACCACCGGTTCTAATACTTAAATGTGGACATAGTTTATTCCCATACATGTATGATATATAATTTTATTTAAAAAAATGAGGGTGTTTCTTGGTAATCATTCATGTACGAAATTTTTTAAGCTCATTATTTGATAGGGTGTTTATTGACAAGGAGCCTGAGCCTGATATTAATAAAAAGTTGTGTTGTCAGCAAAGAGTACAGGTTTCAAGTGCTGGGTGGCATTAGGTAGATCATTGATATAAATGAGGAAAAGAAGAGTGCCCAGAGGCTACCTTGGCTGACACCTAGGTTCATGGATGGGGTATACGTGAAGGTCAATGCCCCCATGGCCCAGTCCATGACCAGGTCTTGTGGTGGATCAGGACCTGATCAACCAGGCTGTTACTGCTGGCTGCACACAAACCAATGTATGAACCACAGCCTGGCTGGTCAAATATTGACTTTAGGTGCCTGTCCAGCTCCATCTTGAAGACAGGTACCTATTTATGACTGTCATTTATGGCTACATGTTTGTCTGTCACTGATGGATAATTGATCTGATACTTATATTCATTAATCCTCCAAGTTAAGTACCATATGGAAATCTTGTTTACACTCTGTGGTGAATTGGATACAGCTGTGAAATTTTAAGGTCACCAATTTGGCCCCCAGTACAGCTTAGTACAGCCTCACCTCACTTAGCGACATACTCATTTACCGACGACTCACACTTATGACGGGCTCTCTGACTAGTATGCATACATAAATAATGTATATTAGAACTGATATCTTCTATTCTTTTTATTACAATATATAGTAAACTACTGTATAACATTTAAAAATATACCATAAATGTTATAAGTGGTGCAAAGGTGACATTAAAACAATATCAAAGAGGGTTGACACAAACCCACTACCATTATACTATGCTCCCTACTTAGCGATGAATTCGTTTACCAACGTGGTTGTAGGGACAGAACTCCGTTGTTAAATTCTTATTTTCTTTTTATCAGTATGTACTTACTATTAACTGACAATGTACACTAAGCACAGTATTAAGTAACCACATTGCTAAATAATAACTGGCAGTGTATACTATACTATACTATACTAACTAGATACTGTAATGAAAACAGAATGCAACCAACCTTATTTGCTTGGTGAAGGACACAGGGAAGGCAGTATTCTCCACCATACATGCCATGTTCCACCTCATCCACCGAGGGCAACAAAGCAAGCTCATCCTTTAGCTGTGAGGCAGTGGTTGGGGCAGGCATGAGGGGACCCAGCGTGAGGGGGTAGGAAGCATTGTTGTAGGCCGCCATAACCCCCACCCTTACCTCAGACCCCAGACCCCACAGCCACCGCAAGATGCCCCCTCTTAACATGTCCATCTTTACCTTTAAGAAAACATTTCGGTAGTAAGAAAAAGAAATAAGGCAGCAGCAGGAACATTAGTAAACAGCATACTGCTGGACACTTATTACAGACATTATCCTGGGGTTCAACACATACAATGCAAAACAGCAATGTAGAGAACATACTATGAAAGGTCATAAAATGTAGATATATAAGTATATAAAAAAACAACATTTTGGGAGAGTCTAGATAAAGAATAAGCAGATAACACAGCCACAATTTATTATGATGTATCTTACATGGCTAGGTGCCAAGGTGCTACCTGGGACCTGCATAGCATATCATACCACATTTTGTTCCTTTAAGGTGACAAGATCAACAACAGTACACTTCTTGGTAATTGTAATTTACAGGGAGACATAAAAATAATATATGATGAAAACTGGCAATAATATAGTCCTGGAACCAGGCTGGCTTTCTTTTTCTCTGTTGTCCTTCCCTAGTGGGCATAGCATCCGCTGTGCTGTCATTCAACAGTTGGGGTGGCTCACCCACATCTGTTGCTCCTTGTGGGGCAACGAAGTACAGTGGACCCCTGCAAAACGATTACCTCCGAATGCGACCAATTATGTAAGTGTATTTATGTAAGTGCGTTTGTACGTGTATGTTTGGGGGTCTGAAATGGACTAATCTACTTCACAATATTTCTTATGGGAACAAATTCGGTCAGTACTGGCACCTGAACATACTTCTGGAGTGAAAAAATATCGTTAACCGGGGGTCCACTGTATAGTGGGCCTGGGATGCACAGGCCTGAGAGAATGTTAGTTACTGAGTGATAACCAACTACATCAGTCTAGTCTGATTGTATACTGCTGGAGCTTGCCACCCTCAACAATTACACCTGTTCTACTATTCCATAATTTGGTGGTGGGGTCTTGTATCTTTACTTCATCTGAACTGGAGAAGAGGTATATGCAGAGAACCATGGTCATATTTCTCTTTGTCTTTCTCTGTGACCCATGCCATCTGCACCTTCCTATAGTGCAGTGTCTTCCTCCAGTACTAGTCCACCATGAGGTACTGTCTGGCTATGGACACAGAGTCATACAGCTGTCTTCCTGTGGCTAACTACATCAGTGACTTGTCTATATCTATTGAGGTACTATAGGAGAATCTTTAAACCTACATTGGTCAGCAGGCTGCCTTCTCTCTGGGTATTGTCACAGAATTATCCTCTGCCCACTGGACTGAGGGTAATGGGCAGCTGAGAGCCTGGCAGTGACACCACTCTGCTGGAAAACACTTGCATTTCAGCACTAAAAAAGTTGGTACCTCCATCCATAGAGACTTCCCCTGGAGCTCCCAATGATGAAGTACCCCCCTCCCATGCTCCTCCCTCAGTTTCAGGATGAGAGCAGCAGATGAGACACTACTGGGAAGGTGTAGCATCTTCACCCAGCCTGTCAGTGTAGGCTATATGCACCTGACCTTCAAGCTGGAAGAGGTCTGCCACTGCCTGCTATAATGGTTATTCCAGGGGTGGAGTTGAGAGCAGCAGTTCCTGGTGCTGGGAGACTCAGACATAAAATGACACCTCTTGCATCAGGCAAGGTAGTGATCACCACCACAGCACCACTACTGTTCCCATCATTCCCATCACTTACAGAACCACTACTGTTCCCATTACTCCTCACAGAACCACTACTGTTCACATCACTCCTCACAGAAATAGTAATTTTCACATCACTCCTCACAGAACAAATAATTTTCATATCACTCCTCAGAAGACCACTACTGTTCACATCATTCCTCAGAGGACCACTAATTTTCACATCACTCCTCAGAGGACCACTAATTTTCACATCACTCCTCAGAGGACCACTACTGTTCACATCATTCCTCAGAGGACCACTAATGTTCACATCATTCCTCAGAGGACCACTACTGCTCACATCACTCCTCACAGGACCACTACTGTTCACATCACTCCTCACTGGACCACTAATTTTCACATCACTCTTAGAAGATTAATATGGACAGCACTTGTTAACCATATTTTCGAAGGTTCTATTCCTTTCATAATCTATAAAGACTTCTTGCCTCAATGCAGGGTCATTCAGCCCCATCATGATTTTATGCACTAACTTATACAGTCATCCCTTGCTTAATGAGAGTTTGCTCAATGGAATATTGATTAATGAGCAAAATGATACCTAGAACACTTCCTCCATTTAATGACCAACTAGTCTTGTTTAACAAATACTGACTAAAAATAAGAGATTTGGGTGTGGGAAATTGAATAAGACTATCTTGAACAAAATCCTATGGTTCATTATCATTTCCAAAGTTTTGCATCAAGTGAACAGAAAATGGTCACAACTTATTTTTAACAGTATCTCCTTAATTACTGTTCTAAACTGATTTATACTGACATTCATAAAAAAAGTTTAATAAAAGGAAAAGAGATTTAGGCGTGGGAAATAAGACTATTTTGAATGAAATCTTATTGTTCATTCTCTGTGCCAAGTCAGAGAGAACAGACCCAGCCTGAGGTAATATAACTGAATTCCGATTTTCATTTTTTCTGCATTAAAAAGTAAAGATTTTATTTCTTTTGCAAGGGTTACAATGTGTAATTACAATTTTTATTTAAGTACAAAGAAAGCCACTATCATGCCAGGGCATTTCAGGCAAACTAATCCTAGTGCATAATAACTACTTAAGTCTAAACAAGATAAGAGTAGGTAACTTTGTAATAAATCTTTATTCTATCTTAATACTAATGCAAGGTAGTCAAAGGTGGAGGTTTATAAGAATAATAATCTTGAAGTTGCACATAAAACCAATATTACAATTAATAGTTCAAACAGTAATATTTTATGGATTGGCAGATGTTTTAATAAACAAGAGGTCATATAATATAATATTTGGAAGAGTTGCTTCAAACTGATTAGAAGTTGTTTTGGTTAGTATTTAGAGAGGAGATTATTTTTAAGCATAGCCTTAAATTTATATGCAGTCAGGGGATCCTTAATCGGTTCAGTTAGTGAATTCCAGATCTTTGAGCCCTTTATGTGCATTGCATTTTTGCACAGTGTGAGACTGACATGAGAGCTGTTGAAGAGTGCTTGTGCCTTGTACTGTGATTGCGCATTCTGTTGTAACTATCAGGGAGAAGTTAAAGCAGAGGGTTTATACAGCCTCTCCTCACTTAGCGATGTACTTGTTTACTGATGCCTCTGACTTACGACAGGCTCTCTGACCAGTATTCATACCTAAATAATATATATTAGAGTTGATTTCCTCTATTCTGTTTATTTCAATATACAGTACACTACCGTATAAACATTTAAAAATATACCAGAAATGTTATAAATGGTTCAAAGGTGGCATTAAAACAATATCAAAGATGGTTGACACAAACTCAATACCATTATAGTATGCTCCTTACTTAGCAATGAATTCGTTTAACGACATGGTCTTAGGAATGTAATTCCGTCGTTAAGTGAGGAGAGGCCATATTGGAGTTTAATGTTCCCTAATATGATTGGTAGTTGACTAGTTTTATTTATATTTTATGACCCTTTGGTATATGTGTGGTAAGCCTATATTATTTTCATAAAAAAATTTGTCAATAAATTTTCAATCCTATGAGATTATCAAAGGTTCACTTGAATTTTTCACAATATTTCACTAAATATCACTCTAATATGACTTGTGCTGACTGTCATAAGAATAACTGAACCAAAAGAAAGGAGATTTGGATGCAGAATTTGAATGAGACCATTGTAAATGAAATCCTATGGTTCATTCTTGTTATAAGTGTCATGCACAAAGTCAGGGAAAATAGAAACTGATTACCTGAACAAAATGAGGGTGAAACTAACTAATAAGCAAATATGACACTTGGTGCTGCTGCTCCTGCTACTGTGGCATTGGTGCTAGCTGGTGGCAGTTATTATTGTTGATTGGAGGAAGAAGGAAGGAATAAAGGAAGGAAGGAAGGAACGAAGAAAGGAAGGGAGGGAAGGAGGAGAAGGGCTTATAGGGTTGTTGCAACTCTCTTAACCAACAACAGTCAGCCTAGGAGTTGTCACAACCTTTCAACTCAACAAAGTAGGACTAAGAATTGCCACATCACTTCAACTTAACAATTACAAATAAAGATGTAATGCTTCTCTAGATATCATTATAATTTTTCAATTTTTTTGTGTTATGCATTTGTAAAACAGGTGTATAATGCAACTATGCCTCTACTAAATTCAAATTCAAATTCAAATTCAAAGTTTATTCTCTATTAAGATTACAATGTTGAATTTACAGAATTTGGTTGTTGTGTGGTTTACATGTAGTTAAATAATGATTACAGAGTGTACCACTAGAACGCTTAGCATGGCTAGGCATTTCGGGCAGACTTAGTTTAATTCATTATTTTAAAATATTACAAATTATGAGGTAAGTTGGTATTATGGCTAAGTGACTAAATACTAGTTTGTGAGTTTAGCAATGTGAATGCTTTTCTTTTGGCACAGTACATAGTTTCAGTATTGGAGTATCATAGGATTCATTATTTTAAGATTGAGATTAATATTTCTGTTTATGGTCAAATGGGTGAGTGAGTGTAAGTGTGAACCACCAGGTGGTATTCGTGTAGTTAGTTGATTGGGTGTATCAGGGAGATAAGATGTTTTCTAATGGTAGTTTTGAAGGTGATGAATGTGTCTGCAGTTCTAGAGTTCTCAGGTAGGGTGTTCCAGATTTTAGGGCCTTTGACATACATTGAATTTTTGTAAAGGTTTAGTCGGACACGGGGAATGTCGTAGAGATGTTTGTGTCTGGTGTTATGCCTGTGGGTTCTGTCACAACTATCAAGAAAGCGTTTTAGGTCAAGGTTGATATTGGGGTTTAAGGTCCTGTAGATGTAGATTGCACAGTAGTAAGTGTGGATGTACTGAACAGGGAGTAAGTTTAGATCTATGAAGAGTGGGGGGGTGTGTTGCCAGGGATGGGATTTAGTGATTATTCTTACTGCAGCTTTTTGTTGGGTTATTATTGGCTTTAGGTGTGTTGCTGCAGTTGATCCCCAAGCACAAATAGCATAGGTGAGGTATGGATATATAAGTGAATGGTATAGTGTGATAAGGGCAGTTTGCGGCACATAGTATCGTATCTTGGAGAGGATCCCAACCGTTTTGGATACTTTTTTGGTTATGTGTTGGATATGGGTGCTGAAATTCAGGTTGTTGTCAAGATATAGGCCTAGGAATTTGCCCTCATTATGTCTGGTAATTAGAGTGCTGCTCTGCTACCAAACATAATATAGTAGGTTTTGTTAGTGTTAAGCGTAAGTTTATTGGCTGTCACCCAAGTCGATATTTTGATCAGCTCCTCGTTAACAATGGTGTTGAGGGTGGCAAGATTAGGGTGAGAGATGACATAAGTCATGTCGTCAGCAAAGAGAATGGGTTTCAGGTGTTGGGATACGTTTGGAAGATCATTGATGTATATGAGGAAGAGCAGGGGACCAAGGACACTTCCCTGCGGAACTCCAGTATCAAGTGGCCGTGTTGTTGATGCTGTGTCTTTAATGGTGACATACTGATACCTATTAGTAAGGTAAGATTTGAAATAAGCAAGCGCATGGCCTCTTATACCATAATGGTCAAGTTTGTGGAGTAGGATGTCATGGTCTACTGTGTCAAAAGCTTTTCTTAGGTCAATAAAAATTCCTAGTGGATATTCCTTATTTTCCAATGCTGTGTAAAGCAGATCTAGCATTTTTATGATTGCATCATTAGTGCTTTTATTTTTCCTGAATCCAAATTGGCAGGGGTTGAGTATGTTTTGTGTTGTTTTAAGCCAGCCCGTAATGCTATGCATATAAGTGGCTTTGGCATGCTGCTCTTACCTGTATTTTTTTTTTTGTACCTCTGTATGTATGCTTAAATTTCTAAATAATAAATAAATAATAAATAATAAATGAATATAGTCTCCTGTGCACGAGTTTCTCAAAGATTTTGGATAGCAATGGTAAGTTTGATATTGGCCTATAGTTGTTTAAGTCTGTAGGGTCACCACCTTTATGTATTGGTGTAACCCTTGCCATCTTGAGTAGTTTCGGGAAGGTGCTAGTTTCTAGTGACTTGTTAAAAAGTAATGAAATAGCATGCGAAAGGATATGGGCCGCTTGCTTGTACAGTAATGGTGGGACATTAGACAGATTCCCTGAGTTGTTTTTAAGTGACTTTATAATCTCGGTGACTTCCGAGGGCTCAGTTGGTGCAAGATAGAAGGAATTTGGGAAATTCCCATCTAGGTAGTCCCCGGCATGGGCATTGGTATGTGGGATTTTATTGGCGAGATTAGATCCTATGGTTGAGAAGAAGTCGTTTATCTTGTTAGCTGTGTCAGTGGGATGTAGTGGTGTTTCATTAGGTTTAGTTAGGACAATATTCTTGTTTTTTTTCAGTTTGTGGGTCCCTAGAATCTGAGAGAGTGTTTTCCAGGTCTTTTTTATATCTCCTCTAGTGTCTGTGAATCTACTGGAGTAGTATAGTTGTTTGGTTTTCTTTATTACTTTAGTGAGAACTGATGAATAGTGTTTAAGAATATTTTTGTGTATTAACCCATGTCTATATTGCTTTTCATATTGGTGTTTCTTGTCAATGGATTTCAGAATGGTACTGGTTAGCCATGGGCAACCAAGCCGTTTGTTTGTGATCTGTTTCGTTTTTATAGGACAATGTTTGTTGTATAGTCTAAGTAATTTGTTAAGAAAAATGTCTGTCCAGTCATCAATACCATTGGCCTTGGAGAATTCTGTAGGCCAGTCAACAATCTCTAGGTCAGCTGTGAACTTCCTTATTGAGGCCTCGTCATGGAGTCTAAATGAGACTTTGTTGAATTCAAGTGGTGGTTTACTAATGTTTGTCAGGAGGAAGGTAGGGTAGTGGTCTGTAGTGCTATCTGTGATTATCCCTGATTTAAGGGGGGCTAGTATATTGGTCCATATGTGGTCTATTATGGTTGCACTTGTCTCAGTGAGCCTGGTTGGTTTTGTTATTGTTGGTATGAGAAGTGTGTTGTTCATATTGTTGATGAAATCAGTTACAGGCTGATCATCTAGTAAGCCAAGGTTGATGTTGAAGTCTCCAGCTAAGATCCATCTGTGATTAGTCTTTTATGAGAAAATCAGATTCACTAAACGTAGAAAACTCAAATTACATACGGGGAGCTACCATTTTGGTCCACATCTTAAGTTACAACATGGGATCTTACAAGAAAATCAAATTACATACAGGGAAGCTACAATCTTGGTCCACATCTTAAGTTATAACATGGGATCTTACAAGAAAATTAAATTTGTTGAACATGATTTTTGCTCACCAAACCATTCTTATGGTCCCATCTCAGCCATAAAGTAAAAGATGACTGTATTCTGATATATCACCCAAGGGGCACCTAAATTGACAATCTAATGCACTCTGTTGGCATCTGGTCTCGAACTCTCTCATTCTTTCACCACACTCTTGCGCTGACTTGAATTTATCCCACATGATGGTGGTGTTGGGAGAATAATATACAATACAAACAAACAAAGCAAAACAATTCCTCCAATGCATTCACTACCTCTTCCAGCTGTAACACTTCTCTTCAAGGAATTTGGCATTAATAACTGTCTGAAGACTGGTGACACAATGCAGGAAGTTATTAATTTCTGTCTGCAACAACAACCATGCATTTTGGTTCAACCAGTTCAACACAAAACTTTTTCAGGTTTGAAAACCAGGATTTGATATCTTGAAATGCCCCTTTTTGGGAAAGTAGGCTGGGCACCCTGAGGCTGAGAGAGGCACTATTGCTGCTGCTGCTGAAAATCAGTAAGGGTGAGTGTTAGCTGGGTCATGACCCTATTCTTGCTGTTGCTGGAAGATGTCTTATGTTGTTGTTGGAACATTTCCTGTTGAAGCCGCAAGGTAAGTATGACTGCTAGCGCACTCAACACACACACTGAGGTCCGGAGTTCAAATTTCTGGTATGGCTGGAAAACATTAGGATGTGTTTCCATAAGACACCTACTGTTCCTTTTTACCCATCAGTATAAAGTGAGTACCTGGGTGTTAGTCAACTGGTTTGGGTTGCATCCTGGGACAAAACTGACTTAATTTGCCCGAAATGCTCTGCATAACAAGTGGCTTTCTGTATAGTAGTAGTACAGTACAGTATGTCATTGATGTCAGCTAGGCCTGTATACCTTGTACATGTACTTGTAGAAATCACGATATTATTATATATTATTATTATTATTACCTGGAGAATGGGCTCCAGTAGGCAAGTAAAGTCTCACAGGGCTTTCCCTTACTGTTTTGAACCCTGGCCACAGCCTGGTTATATTCTATCAGACTCTGCAGGGTTGGATCCTATTCACTGTGCCATGTGGGAGAGTCTGGATAAAGAATAAGCAGAAAACATAGCCAGAGTTTACTATGACATATCTGTACTATTGAAACAGTGAATGAACAATTTGTACCATTACCTGTAAGAAAACCAAGCAATATTACCTTTGCAACGGCATGGTCAGACAAATCGAGAGCCAGCACTACAGCACTTGGAGAAGGAGCCAACAGCAGCAGGGCCAGGGAAGGTGGTGTCCACACAGGAGTGGTCCTGGCCGCCTGGGCTGGTGGCCGACTCCAGTTTGGAATGCTAGTGGTATCAACATCCTCGTCTCTCATTCCTTCCTCATCACCAAGGACTGGCACAACCCTGCCAAGGTTCCAAATTTAGTAATTACATCATCAAGCAATGCCTCATAAACTATAGTGTATGCCCATTCTAAGAGGTAAACCTCAGTCTTTCAGGATATCAAACTAAACCATTATGTACTTGCCCAGTGTTGTTAGACAGTAGTTGCTCAATTGCTATAAACATGGATGTTTTTGAGATTTTCCTGTGACTTAAATACAGTACTACGAAAATCACACAATGCTGATTAACCCTTTGACTGTTTCAGGCCCCTCTCTGAAACTGTCATTCTATTTCGCCAAATATTCGAAAAAAAAAAATTATTTTTTCTTATGAAAATGTTAGGAATATTTTTGTGAGTGTTTTAAGCCTAAAAAAAATTTTTTGCCATCAGTACTTACCGAGATATAGAGCCGCAAAGTTTGCAGAAAGTGACGTGCGTACGGCAACAGCGGCGACTGCCGCCCACCCGGTATTCTTTTATTTACTCTAATTCAAAGGTTTCTTGCATTTTTCAATACTTTTCTGTTCCAGGTAACTTATGGGGCCTGTGAGACCAATGTAAGGTGCATTGTTCAAATATACACTCATTGTTTACAACACAATAACAGAACAAACTTTATCACTATTAGTTTGTGTATACACTTTGTTTACACAAACAAACAATACAAAACAATGTTTATTACTATTGTTCCATAATATATATATATATGTACAGTCACTAAACACATTCCTAGAACTGCTGCAGCTTGTGGAACTCTTTGAAACATGGGTATATGCAGAGGGGCACTTCACATTCCTCACACATAAAACGAGTGTCTCTGCATGTTTGTGGGTGTTTTGTGGTATGCATACATACATAACACCTCTTCTGAGCATTTTTCTTGGCAGTAGTAGGAGGCAGTTGTATGGGGTAGTGATCACCAGGCCTGAAACGAAATGACGTCTGTGGCCGCTGGTCTATTGCAGGAGTTGCTCCTTGGTACTTTGCAATTATTTGTCTGATTACTGACAGGCAAAATTCACCATATTTTGGTGTTTTGTTGGTCTTCAACTTGTATATGTTATAAGCATTTAGCATAGAGATATCAACAAGATGGAAAAAAAGTTTTATATACCACTTATAACTCTTGCGTACACAGTCTGCAAACCCAATCTGCATGTCACATTTGTCCACTAAGCGCATATTAAGGTTGTAGATCATGACAGCTGCAGGCTTTAGAATGGGTTCATTGGTCTCTCTGTTGTCCCTGCCACTGGGTACCATTTCGTTTCTGTGAACTGGAGTTTACCTGGAGAGAGTTTCGGGGGTCAACGCCCCCGCGGCCCGGTCTGTGACCAGGCCTCCTGGTGGATCAGCGCCTGATCAACCAGGCTGTTGCTGCTGGCTGCACGCAAACCAACGTACGAGCCACAGCCCGGCTGATCAGGAACTGACTTTAGGTGCTTGTCCAGTGCCAGCTTGAAGACTGCCAGGGGTCTGTTGGTAATCCCCCTTATGTGTGCTGGGAGGCAGTTGAACAGTCTCGGGCCCCTGACACTTATTGTATGGTCTCTTAACGTGCTAGTGACACCCCTGCTTTTCATTGGGGGGATGGTGCATCGTCTGCCAAGTCTTTTGCTTTCGTAGTGAGTGATTTTCGTGTGCAAGTTCGGTACTAGTCCCTCTAGGATTTTCCAGGTGTATATAATCATGTATCTCTCCCTCCTGCGTTCCAGGGAATACAGGTTTAGAAACCTCAAGCGCTCCCAGTAATTGAGGTGTTTTATCTCCGTTATGCGCGCCGTGAAAGTTCTCTGTACATTTTCTAGGTCGGCAATTTCACCTGCCTTGAAAGGTGCTGTTAGAGTGCAGCAATATTCCAGCCTAGATAGAACAAGTGACCTGAAGAGTGTCATCATGGGCTTGGCCTCCCTAGTTTTGAAGGTTCTCATTATCCATCCTGTCATTTTTCTAGCAGATGCGATTGATACAATGTTATGGTCCTTGAAGGTGAGATCCTCCGACATAATCACTCCCAGGTCTTTGACGTTGGTGTTTCGCTCTATTTTGTGGCCAGAATTTGTTTTGTACTCTGATGAAGATTTAATTTCCTCATGTTTACCATATCTGAGTAATTGAAATTTCTCATCGTTGAACTTCATATTGTTTTCTGCAGCCCACTGAAAGATTTGGTTGATGTCCACCTGGAGCCTTGCAGTGTCTGCAATGGAAGACACTGTCATGCAGATTTGGGTGTCATCTGCAAAGGAAGACACGGTGCTGTGGCTGACATCCTTGTCTATGTCGGATATGAGGATGAGGAACAAGGTGGGAGCTAGTACTGTGCCTTGTGGAACAGAGCTTTTCACCGTAGCTGCCTCGGACTTTACTCTGTTGACGACTACTCTCTGTGTTCTGTTAGTGAGGAAATTATAGATCCATCGACCGACTTCTGTTATTCCTTTAGCGCGCATTTTGTGCGCTATTACGCCATGGTCACACTTGTCGAAGGCTTTTGCAAAGTCTGTATATATTACATCTGCATTCTTTTTGTCTTCTAGTGCATTTAGGACCTTGTCGTAGTGATCCAGTAGTTGAGACAGACAGGAGCGACCTGTTCTAAACCCATGTTGCCCTGGGTTGTGTAACTGATGGGTTTCTAGATGGGTGGTGATCTTGCTTCTTAGGACCCTTTCAAAGATTTTTATGATATGGGATGTTAGTGCTATTGGTCTGTAGTTCTTTGCTGTTGCTTTACTGCCCCCTTTGTGGAGTGGGGCTATGTCTGTTGTTTTTCGTAACTGAGGGACGACCCCCGTGTCCATGCTCCCTCTCCATAGGATGGAAAAGGCTCGTGATAGGGGCTTCTTGCAGTTCTTGATGAACACAGAGTTCCATGAGTCTGGCCCTGGGGCAGAGTGCATGGGCATGTCATTTATCGCCTGTTCGAAGTCATTTGGCGTCAGGATAACATCGGATAGGCTTGTGTTAATCAAATTTTGTGGCTCTCTCATAAAAAATTCATTTTGATCTTCGACTCTCAGTCTGGTTAGCGGCTTGCTAAAAACTGAGTCATATTGGGACTTGAGTAGCTCACTCATTTCCTTGCTGTCATCTGTGTAGGACCCATCTTGTTTAAGTAGGGGCCCAATACTGGACGTTGTTCTCGATTTTGATTTGGCATAGGAGAAGAAATACTTTGGGTTTCTTTCGATTTCATTTATGGCTTTTAGTTCTTCCCGCGATTCCTGACTCCTAAAGGATTCTTTTAGCTTAAGTTCGATGCTTGCTATTTCTCTGACCAGTGTCTCCCTGCGCATTTCAGATATATTGACCTCTTTTAGCCGCTCTGTTATTCTTTTCCGTCGCCTGTAAAGGGAGCGCCTGTCTCTTTCTATTTTACATCTACTCCTCCTTTTTCTTAGAGGAATAAGCCTTGTGCATACATCGAGTGCCACCGAGTTAATCTGTTCTAGGCATAAGTTTGGGTCTGTGTTGCTTAGTATATCTTCCCAGCTTATATCGGTTAGGACTTGGTTTACTTGGTCCCACTTTATGTTTTTGTTATTGAAGTTGAATTTGGTGAATGCTCCCTCGTGACTAGTCTCATTTTGTCGGTCTGGGGCTCCACGCATACATGTCTGAACCTCAATTATGTTGTGATCTGAGTATATTGTTTTTGATATGGTGACATTTCTTATCAGATCATCATTGTTAGTGAAGATGAGGTCTAGTGTATTCTCCAGTCTAGTAGGCTCTATTATTTGCTGGTTTAAATTGAATTTTGTGCAGAGATTTAAAAGCTCGTGTGAGTGTGAGTTTTCATCAGAGCTGCCTCCTGGTGTTATTACTGCAACAATATTATTTGCTATATTCCTCCATTTTAGGTGCCTTAAGTTGAAGTCCCCCAGGAGCAAGATGTTGGGTGCAGGAGCTGGAAGATTTTCCAGACAGTGGTCAATTTTTAACAGCTGTTCCTGGAATTGCTGGGATGTTGCATCCGGAGGCTTGTAGACTACCACAATGACTAGGTTTTGGTTCTCGACCTTTACTGCTAAAACTTCCACTACATCATTTGAGGCATTAAGCAGTTCTGTGCAAACAAGTGACTCTGCAATGTACAGGCCAACCCCCCCCTTTTGCCTGTTCACTCTGTCACATCTGTATAGGTTGTAACCTGGGATCCATATTTCGTTGTCCAAGTGATCCAACAATGTGACATCACGTTTGTCATGCTACCGAAATCCCATGATGTCATAGGCAGCAAAGGCTTGCACCTCACCTCTGCGAGTGCCAGCGTCGAACCTTGGCATATGTTTACGATTACCACACACTGTGCCACACACGTCTGTCAAGTTCACTCGCAAGAAATCACTGAGTAAGGGGCTTGTGTACCAGTTATCAGTAAATAACATATGCCCCTTACCAAGATATGGTTCCATCATTGTTCGAACCACATCACCAGAGATACACAATAACTTCATGGTATCTCTCAAAGTATTACTGCCAGTGTACACAATGATATCCAAAACTAGACCACTTCTGCAATCACACAGTACAAATAGCTTTATACCAAAGCGTTTCCTCTTGCTTGGTATATATTGCTTGAATGAGAGTCTTCCTTTGAATAAAATCAAGGACTCATCAATAACAAGCTTCCTGAAGGGATAAAAATACATGCAGCACTTTTGTTTCAGGTACATAAACACATTTCTGATCTTATATAACCTGTCGCTTCTGTCAGGCCTGGTTTTGTCTGAAAAGTGTAGCATACGTAACAGTATCAGGAAATGATTGACACCTATAATGTCACTAAAACCTGGAGTTGAAATCAGGCGTTCTGTTGCCCAGTATGTGGTGACAGTGTGCTTATACACATGTGGCATAAGCATTATTGTGGCAAAAAACACAGTTGTCTCCTTCCACTTGTGTAGCAGTGATTTTGGTGAGAGAATTGTATTTGCCATGGTGTAATCACAGTATGTGTTTGTTTCCCTGACAATGTTGTCCATCTGGGGTTCATCGAAGAATAACTCAAAGCAGTCCAGTTCACTGGCATTGTTCCCAAGTGGACAAGATGGCTTTATTCCACTTTGTGTTTCATCAAAGTCATGGGGCCTGGGAACAAACTCGTCACCGTCCTGCCAATCCCAGATGCGGTCTGCTGGTGGGGTCTGGATATTGTACCGTGGTTGTGGTTGTGCAGGTTGTGGTTGTGCAGGTTGTGGTGGTGCAGGTTGTGGGAGTGTGGGGTAGGGTGAGGCTGGTTGTTGTGCAGAGTCAGCAGCGTGGGTAGTAGCGTGGCCCGCTGATGGTGCCACATGGGCCGTGCCACCCTCACTATCACCACCACTGCCTGCTCCATCACTCACATCATTCATACCCATCGTTACAATATCGTCATCTTCACTATCAGGTCGTGGTGTAGGGCCATGGGATGTGCTCCCAGAGTTTCTCCTTCCCCTTGGAACAACATATGAAACACTACCAGACCGCATGCTACGTCGTACATACTGCCACTTCACTGGGGAATATTCACTCTCACTGTCACTAGAACTACTTTCAGTGACCTTGAAATCACTATCACTATCACTGCTAACATCTGGGTGTTGTACACGAACAAATAGTTTCCTCTTTCGTCCTGGTACAGGCGAACGTGAACGTGAACAAGCCGGCCCAGCACCAGAGGTGGAAGGTTGTGGGTCATCTGGGTTTTCATCACTAATTACGTTATCCTGGGCACTTTTTCCGGTAACACTCACTTCAAAACCCTGGAATTCACTGTCACTGACATTTTCATTGCTGTTAGAGCTATCACTTGGGAACAAAAGACCTCCAATCCGCCGAGGAGTGAGGAACTTCTTACCGAGAGGCATGGTGAAAATGGACAAACAACATGGCGTTCCCACAATGCACCGCTGGGTCTCAGATTTTTTTCACAGGGTGCACACCGACCACTGAGACCCATTCTCTCTCATGTAGGCCTACCAGGCCTTTCCCGCTTGATTTGAAGCCGCTAGAATTTGTGCGTATAAATACGTCAGAAACATTGGCTCGTAAGACGTATTTATACGTCGGAAACAGTTAAAGGGTTAAAATGAATGAAGGATGTCTTCATCATTGCACTTTAACTGCCAGGCAAATACATGCATGTGTGCGTGAGAGAGTGAGGGGAAGAAGGTAGGCAGGGAAGGGCTGCAGATATTTTATTCAGGCTGGGTCATAGTGCATTATGTAATAACTCACACAATGGACTAGTGTTTAAACCAATGGTAAGAAAATCCTAAAACTGGCAGGCCAGCATGCTATTCATTATACCATCCCAGTCCAATAAGATTCACCCAATTAAATTAAATATGAGAAGTTCAATAATGTCCATAAATTTAGGCACTTTTATTCTAAATAAATCCTTTTTAACCAAAAACATCTTAATTTTAGTAGAAAAAAATTATATATTTTTTTTGAAATCCTTGGAAAAAATAAAGCATTTTCAAACAGATTTGAAATTTTACATACAATCTGCATGTATATAACAGAATTAATGATACATTGTGTAGAAACATACATTATAATAATTTTAAATAAAACTTTCTTTATACACACTAGAAACAATAGCATGTACCACCAGTGTGACCACAGTGCAGGTTTTCAAAGAATAATCTCACACCAACACAGCTGTGGCATGCTCTATCTTAAGTCTCTTCAAGGTTGAGACACTGGTAATGGCTCTTAATGGGACGAGAGCTAGAGCTTACCACAACAAAGTTGGATTGAGGTTTGTCTGTAAAAATCTACATTTGTGGTTACAGTGGGACCCATGCTAACCTTTATAGTGCATAGAAATGCAGTACTGTACTTAGTTGGGTGCATCTTAATGGGCTAGCATGGAACAGTGGTTAGAGCACTGCCCTGGTAGTTTCAGGACTGGCTTGTCATGGGTTTAAACCCCATCCATTCTGTGAATTGTTTACAGTCGTGTTATCACAATTTTGTGTCACATTATATGATTATCTGGCACCCTGCTGGAAACTGTGTGTCAACCAGGCACCCTACTGAGAAAATCATGTACAGTGATAACATGGCATCCTGCCTGGGATCCTGATGTGTTAACCTGGCACCCTGTTAGCACATTTAATGGATTTTCAATATTACAGAAATTTTAATACATGTGACTGAATCCTGATACAAAGTAGTATGTTTTTTCTTCTTTACAGCTGAGGGACATATCTGAGGTAGAAACTTAGTGTTTCACAGCATATATGTCATTAAAGATGTACAATATGTAAGTTGTTAAAGATGTATATACAGTTCCTAAAGAAGACTGTATTTAAATTAATAGGCTAATATCTAACTTACCCCTTCTCTCTAAAATCTTTGAAAAATTAATTCATAGGCAGATCTATTCCTACCTCATCTCCCACAACATACTCAACCCCTGTCAGTTTGGGCTCAGGCCTAATAAAAACACGAATGATGCTATTATACATGTGCTAGAACTAATATACACTGCACTCGAGAAAAAAGAAGTCCCACTGGGAATTTTCATTGATCTACATAAAGCTTTTGACACAGTTGACCATGATTTGCTGCACATAAAATTATCACACTATGGTATAAGAGGGCACTCCCTCAACTACCTAAAGTCATACCTCAGCAACAGAAGCCAATATGTGTACACAAATGGAGCTAACTCTTCCACACAACCAATTACAGTCGGTGTCCCACAGGGAAATGCCCTTGGCCCTCTTCTCTTTCTCATTTACATAAACGACCTACCAAATGCATCTCAACTATTCAAACCCATACTATTTGCAGATGACACTACATACGTCTTCTCTCACTCAAGCCCAGTCATACTAGCCAATACTGTAAATATTGAATTACAGAAAATATCTACCTGGATGATGATTAACAAGCTTACTTTCAACATTGACAAGCCCTATTTCATTCAGTTTGGGAACAAAGCTACAAATTTTCCCCTTAACATAATGATAAATGGAACACCTATCACAAAACTCACAGAGGGAAAATTCTTAAGAATCCATCTTGATAATAGCCTCAAATCCTCAAATTTCAGACACATGTACAACAAATTTCCAAGAAAGTCTCCAAGACCGTAGGCATACTATCGAAGACAAGGTACTATGTTCCACAATCAGCTCTCCTTGCCCTGCATCACTCACTTATTTACCCCTATCTCACCTATGGAATCTGTGCATGGGGCTCAACAATAATAAATCATCTCAGACCATTAATTACCCAGCAAAAGGCTGCAGTCAGAATAACAAATTCCCACTCCAGACAGCACACTCCACCAATATTCAAAAGTCTAAACTTACTCACCGTACAAAACATCCATACTTATTATTGTGTCTACTACATACATAGAACACTAAACCCAGATATAAACCCTCCCCTCAAACTTCTCCTTACCAACCTTAACAGAACACATGACCATAACACAAGACACAGATCACTCTTTGATGTTCCATGTGTTCATCTCACACTATTACCTGGAGTTTACCTGGAGAGAGTTCCGGGGGTCAACGCCCCCGCGGCCCGGTCTGAGACCAGGCCTCCTGGTGGATCAGAGCCTGATCAACCAGGCTGTTGCTGCTGGCTGCACGCAAACCAACATACGAGCCACAGCCCGGCTGATCCGGAACTGACTTTAGGTGCTTGTCCAGTGCCAGCTTGAAGACTGCCAGGGGTCTGTTGGTAATCCCCCTTATGTGTGCTGGGAGGCAGTTGAACAGTCTCGGGCCCCTGACACTTATTGTATGGTCTCTTAACGTGCTAGTGATACCCCTGCTTTTCATTGGGGGGATGGTGCATCGTCTGCCAAGTCTTTTGCTTTCGTAGTGGGTGATTTTCGTGTGCAAGTTCGGTACTAGTCCCTCTAGGATTTTCCAGGTGTATATAATCATGTATCTCTCCCTCCTGCGTTCCAGGGAATACAGGTTTAGGAACCTCAAGCGCTCCCAATAATTGAGGTGTTTTATCTCCGTTATGCGCGCCGTGAAAGTTCTCTGTACATTTTCTAGGTCGGCAATTTCACCTGCCTTGAAAGGTGCTGTTAGTGTGCAGCAATATTCCAGCCTAGATAGAACAAGTGACCTGAAGAGTGTCATCATGGGCTTGGCCTCCCTAGTTTTGAAGGTTCTCATTATCCATCCTGTCATTTTTCTAGCAGATGCGATTGATACAATGTTATGGTCCTTGAAGGTGAGATCCTCCGACATGATCACTCCCAGGTCTTTGACGTTGGTGTTTCGCTCTATTTTGTGGCCAGAATTTGTTTTGTACTCTGATGAAGATTTAATTTCCTCATGTTTACCATATCTGAGTAATTGAAATTTCTCATCGTTGAACTTCATATTGTTTTCTGCAGCCCACTGAAAGATTTGGTTGATGTCTGCCTGGAGCTTTGCAGTGTCTGCAATGGAAGACACTGTCATGCAGATTCGGGTGTCATCTGCAAAGGAAGACACGGTGCTGTGGCTGACATCCTTGTCTATGTCGGATATAAGGATGAGGAACAAGATGGGAGCGAGTACTGTGCCTTGTGGAACAGAGCTTTTCACCGTAGCTGCCTCGGACTTTACTCTGTTGACGACTACTCTCTGTGTTCTGTTAGTGAGGAAATTATAGATCCATCGACCGACTTTTCCTGTTATTCCTTTAGCACGCATTTTGTGCGCTATTATGCCATGGTCACACTTGTCGAAGGCTTTTGCAAAGTCTGTATATATTACATCTGCATTCTTTTTGTCTTCTAGTGCATTTAGGACCTTGTCGTAGTGGTCCAATAGTTGAGACAGACAGGAGCGACCTGTTCTAAACCCATGTTGCCCTGGGTTGTGTAACTGATGGGTTTCTAGATGCGTGGTGATCTTGCTTCTTAGGACTCTTTCAAAGATTTTTATGATATGGGATGTTAGTGCTATTGGTCTGTAGTTCTTTGCTGTTGCTTTACTGCCCCCTTTGTGGAGTGGGGCTATGTCTGTTGTTTTTAGTAACTGTGGGACGACCCCCGTGTCCATGCTCCCTCTCCATAGGATGGAAAAGGCTCGTGATAGGGGCTTCTTGCAGTTCTTGATGAACACAGAGTTCCATGAGTCTGGCCCTGGGGCAGAGTGCATGGGCATGTCATTTATCGCCTGTTCGAAGTCATTTGGCGTCAGGATAACATCGGATAGGCTTGTGTTAATCAAATTTTGTGGCTCTCTCATAAAAAATTCATTTTGATCTTCGACTCTCAGTCTGGTTAGCGGCTTGCTAAAAACTGAGTCATATTGGGACTTGAGTAGCTCACTCATTTCCTTGTTGTCATCTGTGTAGGACCCATCTTGTTTAAGTAGGGGCCCAATACTGGACGTTGTTCTCGATTTTGATTTGGCATAGGAGAAGAAATACTTTGGGTTTCTTTCGATTTCATTTATGGCTTTTAGTTCTTCCCGCGATTCCTGACTCCTAAAGGATTCTTTTAGCTTAAGTTCGATGCTTGCTATTTCTCTGACCAGTGTCTCCCTACGCATTTCAGATATATTGACCTCTTTTAGCCGCTCTGTTATTCTTTTCCGTCGCCTGTAAAGGGAGCGCCTGTCTCTTTCTGTTTTACATCTACTCCTCCTTTTTCTTAGAGGAATAAGCCTTGTGCATACATCGAGTGCCACCGAGTTAATCTGTTCTAGGCATAAGTTGGGGTCTGTGTTGCTTAGTATATCTTCCCAGCTTATATCGGTTAGGACTTGGTTTACTTGGTCCCACTTTATGTTTTTGTTATTGAAGTTGAATTTGGTGAATGCTCCCTCGTGACTAATCTCCTTATGTCGGTCTGGGGCTCCGCGCATACATGACTGAACCTCAATTATGTTGTGATCTGAGTATATTGTTTTTGATATGGTGATATTTCTTATCAGATCATCATTGTTAGTGAAGATGAGGTCTAGTGTATTCTCCAGTCTAGTAGGCTCTATTATTTGCTGGTTTAAATTGAATTTTGTGCAGAGATTTAAAAGCTCGCGTGAGTGTGAGTTTTCATCAGAGCTGCCTCCTGGTGTTATTACTGCAACAATATTAATTTCTATATTCCTCCATTTTAGGTGCCTTAAGTTGAAATCCCCCAGGAGCAAGATGTTGGGTGCAGGAGCTGGAAGGTTTTCCAGACAGTGGTCAATTTTTAACAGCTGTTCCTGGAATTGCTGGGATGTTGCATCCGGAGGCTTGTAGACTATCACAATGACTAGGTTTTGGTTCTCGACCTTTACTGCTAAAACTTCCACTACATCATTTGAGGCATTTAGCAGTTCTGTGCAAACAAGTGACTCTGCAATGTACAGGCCAACCCCCCCCTTTTGCCTGTTCACTCTGTCACATCTGTATAGGTTGTAACCTGGGATCCATATTTCGTTGTCCAAGTGATCCTTTATGTGGGTCTCAGTGAAAGCCGCGAACATTGCCTTTGCCTCTGCAAGCAGTCCACGGATGAAAGGTATTTTGTTGTTTGTTGCTGGCTTTAGACCCTGTATATTTGCAAAGAAGAATGTTATCGGACTGGTGGTATTGTTGGTACTGGGGGGGGATTTTTTTTCCGGCATTAGTATCTGTATCTGTTGGTTTGGAGTGGAGGCCATCGACTGTGGTTCCACTCCAGGAATGACTGGATTTGGTGTACGATTTCTGCCATTTCCTGCCAGTTTTTTTTCCTTCCTGGCACTAAAAAACCTCTCCCTCTTGAGTGGCTGTGGCTACCCAGGTTTTCCCATGGCCTGGATGTTTTGTATCTTTTTGTCCCCTTTAGATGGTATGCCTGGCAATTTAAGTTATAGCACAGTCTTTCCTGTACTGAAGAGGTACACAGTTCAGGGTGAAAAAGCTTACAGGAAGGGAGTTTGCATTTTCCTGTTGTCATATGGGCATGGCATTTCCTAGGGTGGTCATAGTTGCACGTCCCATCTGTTTTTCCAGATTTCCCATGCCAGCAGATACCGAGTGCATAGTATGTGCACAGGCTTGGTTTCCGTTTGCCTTGGGTTTCTGTGACTGTATTCCCTGTTGGTGCATGTTTCCCTGTCTTACTTCTATCCTCCCTAGCACCAACAATGGAGCTCCCACCATTTGTTTTTGGTAATATATCCTCACTATTGCTAGTGGAGTCCTCTTGTTTGCTATTTCCTGCGGTATTTCTAGTTTGCAATATTGGTTTTATCTTATCTTTGACTACACTTGTTTCCCTACTATGGCTCCTGTCCCCTATGAGGTCATTCATATGTATTCCTTCCTGCGTATAATTCCCGACTACCTGGACAAAATCTCCAGCTTCACCATTACTGTCTCCCAGGACAGCATCTCCAGCTTCCCCATTACTGTCTCCCAGGACAGCATCTCCAGCTTCACCATTACTGTCTCCCAGGACAGCACCTCCAGCTTCACCATTACTGTCTCCCAGGACAGCACCTCCAGCTTCCCCATTACTGTCTCCCAGGACAGCACTATCAGCCCCCCATTTACTGACTACCAGGACATCATCTCCAGCCTTACAGTTTCTGACTACATGGCCAGTATCAAGGGCAGTACCATTCAGCCCGGACTTTTTATGTTCCCATCTGTTGTAGAAAGCTTCCAGGTTTTCTATGAAAGCAGCTTTGATGTTGACCTCTTTTAATACCCTTGTGATTTTAGTCCACAGATTTATCTCATTTGGGCATACCCAAAAACACTTCCCTGTTTTAATACTGCTTGTAGCTAGTTCTTGGATATCTGCACAAGGGGCGTGACACCAATTTCCACAGAAATGACAATTTATGCATGTGGAAGCCCGTTTGTTTGACTGACCACAGACTACACACAGCTTCATAATGATTTGAATGGTTGATTTACTGCAATTCTACTAGCAACCTCTTGAATATTCTATTAATAACCTGCTAGGTGGTGCACAACGAAACCGTTTGAAACCAGTCCAGGGTTCGAACCAGTCAAGGGTTCGGACCAGTCAAGGGTTCGGACCAGTCTATCTGATCTGATCAGTGGGTCACTTATTTAAACCATACTGGTCGGTGATTTGAGCTAACACATGAAGGATCTACTGGAAATTATCTACCCGAGTAATATGTGATTTGATTGATACAAAAGTATAACTTGCGTGTTGAAGAGCCGGTGACTGCTGGCACTCCTACAATGACGAACGGTCGAGCCTCCACCTTTGTTTATCAATCGCTGTATCTAGCTTCTCTATTTTTTTTTTTTTCCGTCTCCACCACAATAAATGCTATATTATCACTATAGTTGACTGGTGCAAATTTTGGAGGAAGGGCGCTTTTTCTGTAGTAATAATTGCTTCTCGTTGTGTATATTGCGACCGCTGGTAACTACAGGTTATATGAAATTCACAGTAACGTCTGGTATTTCAAGAAAAAGAAACTAATGAAAGTCACTCCACTTCACTAAGTACCATTATAATACTGGTTAGTTGCTACTACAACACTGTATTCTGCTATTCACTGGTATCACTAGATTATATGCGAGTACACTAGCAGGCCAGGAAGATTATTAAAAACAGCTGACCTGTGGTAAGTTTCTGGCGACTTCTGGCACCTGCCTCTATAGGCTTATCACTTCATTTACAAATTCACCTGTTTTCAAATGACACTTTAGCCTACAACACTGTATTCTGCTATTCACTGGTATCACTAGATTATATGCGAGTACACTAGCAGGCCAGGAAGATTATTAAAAACAGCTGACCTGTGGTAAGTTTCTGGCGACTTCTGGCACCTGCCTCTATAGGCTTATCACTTCATTTACAAATTCACCTGTTTTCAAATGACACTTTAGCCTTTATCATCAATATACTAGGGAGCCACTGTAGTATACACTATACACTATGTATACTCAATGCTTTCAGGGAGACTTTCTTTCCTCTGACACAAAGTTCAATATTATTATTTTTTTTTTTTTTTTTTTTTATTATTTTTTTTTTTTTTTTTTTTTTTTATTATTTTTTTCCACACGTAAAAACTCAATGCACATAAAAGGCCCAAAAATTTAGAATTCATTACCAGTGATTACCAATGAAACACTGTCTGCATATCAATTCAAGATTCTTCTTAAAAACCACCTACTCACCCAAAACTAAATACACAGTACTTAATTTAACCCTTTGACTGTCGAAGGGCGCAATCCTGAAGTTGCTCCTGGTGTCGCAAAATATTCGAAAAAAAAAAAAATTATTTTTTCTTATGAAAATGTTAAGATTATTTTTCTAATTGTTTTAGTCCCCAAAAAAAAAATTTTCCCATCAGTACTTACCGAGATATAGAGTCCTGAAGTTTGCTGAAATTGATCTGCTGGCGGCAACAGCGGCGACTGCCGCTCACCCGGTAAACTTTTATTTACTTGTATTCGATGGTTTCTTGTTTTTTTCACTATTTTATTTTTTCACATAACTTTTGTGGCCTGTGAGACCAAATTATTGTGCAATGTTCAAATATACACTCGTTGAATGTAACACAATTATAGCAAAAACACTCGTATCATTATAATGTTGCTAAAACTTGTTTACACAAACAAACAATGTAAACAAATGTTTATTACGATTGCTTTATAATATATATACATATGTACAACCACTGGACACTTTATTAGAAGTGCTGCAGCTTGTGGAATTCTTTGAAACATGGGTATAAGCACAATGGTGTCTTACACTCCTCACACATAAAACGAGTGTCTCTGCGTTTTTGTGGTATGTCCACAGACAAAACACCTCTTCTGAGCATTTTTCTTGGCAGTAGTAGCAGGCAGTGGTATGGGGTAGTGATCACCAGGCCTCAGACGAGAGGACATGTGTTGATAATTTCGTGGGCGCTGGTCTATTGCAAGTGTTGTTTCTTGGTACTTGAATATTATTTGTCTGATGACTGACAAACAAAATTCACCATATTTGGGTTTGTTCTTGGTCTTCAACTTATACATATTATAAGCATTCAGCATGGAAATGTCAAGAAGATGGAAAAACAGTTTTATGTACCACTTATAACTCTTGCGAACACAGTCAGCAAACCCAATCTGCATGTCACATTTGTCCACTAAGCGCATATTGAGGTTGTAATCCATCACAGCTGCAGGTTTTACAATAGGTTCATTGGTCTCTCTATTCTGCTTGCCAGTCTCTACCATTTCGTGTCGGTGAACTGATGTCAGCAGTGTGACATCACGTTTGTCATGCCACCGAAATGCCATGATGTCATTGGCAGCAAACACCTGCACTTCACCTCTACGACTGCCAGCTTCGAACCTAGGCATATGTTTATGATTTCTACGCACTGTGCCACACACATCTGTCATGTTCACTCGCAAGAAATCACTGAGTGTAGGGCTTGTGTACCAGTTGTCAGTATATAAAATATGCCCCTTACCAAGATATGGCTCCATCATTGTTCTAACCACATCACCAGAGATACCCAGTAACTTCCTGGTATCTTCCATTGTTTTACCGCCAGTGTACACAATTATATCCAAAACCAGACCAGTTTTGCAATCACACAGAACAAATAACTTTATACCAAAGCGTTTCCTCTTGCTTGGTATATACTGCTTGAATGAGAGTCTTCCTTTGAACAAAATCAAAGACTCGTCAATAACAAGCTTCCTGAAGGGATAAAAATACATACAGCACTTTTGTTTCAGGTACATAAACACACGTCTGATCTTATATAACCTGTCGCTTCTGTCAGGCCTGGTTTTGTCTGAAAAGTGTAACATACGTAACAGTAACACAAATCTATTCACTGGTATAATGTCACTGAAAGCAGGGGTTGAAATCAGGCGGTCTGTCACCCAGTATGTGCTGACACTATGCTTATACACATGTGGCATAAGCATTATTGTGGCAAAGAACAGATACATTTCTGCCACAGTTGTGTCCTTCCACTGGTGTAGGCGTGATCTTGGTGAAAGCATAGTGTTTGCCATGGTGTACTCATAGTATGTATTGCTTTCCCTGACAATAATGTCCATCAGGGGTTCATCGAAGAACAACTGAAAGCATTCCAGTTCAGTGGGATTGTTCCCAAGTGTACATGATGGCCGTATTCCACTTTGTCCTCCATCAAAGTCATGGGGATTGGGAACAAACTCGTCATCTTGATGCCAATCCCAGATGCGGTCAGCTGGTGCATTCTGGATATTGTAATGTCGTTGTGGTTGTGCAAGTTGTGGTTGTGGTTGTGGTTGTGAGAGTGTGGGGTCGGCCGAAGCAGGTTGTAGTTGTGCAGAGTCAGCAGAGCGGGCACTAGCGTGGCCCGCTGCTGGTGTCACATGACTCATGGCACCGTCACTATCACCACCACTGCCTGCTGCCTCACTCACATCATTTATACCCATCGTAACAATATCGTCATCTTCACTATCAGGACGTGGTGTAGGGCCACGGGATGTGCTCCGAGATGTACTCCTTCCTCTTGGAAGAGCATATGGCACACTACCAGACCGCATGCGACGTCGTATATACTGCCGTTTCACTGGGGAATATTCACCCTCACTGTCACAACTAGAAGTGCTTTCAATAACCTTGAAATCACTATCACTATCACTTGCACTGCTCACATCTGAGTCTTGTACACAGGCAAATAGTTTCCTCTTTCGTCCTGGTACAGGTGAATATGAACGAGCCGGCCTAGCACCAGAGGTGGATGGTTGTGGGTCATCTGGGTTTTCATCACTAATTATGTTATCCTGGGTAATTTTCTCGGTCACACCCGCTTCAAAACCAGGGAATTCACTTTCACTGACACTATCATCACTGTTTGAGCTATCACTTGGGAACAAAAGACCTCCAATCCGCCGAGGAGTGAGGAACTTCTTACCGCGAGGCATGGTGAAAATGGACTACCAAGATGGCATTCCCACAATGCACCGCTGAGTCCCAGATTTTTTTCACAGGGTGCACACCGACCACTGAGACCCATTCTCTCTCGTGTAGGCCTACCAGCCCTCTCCC
The DNA here is from genome assembly GCF_038502225.1 of Cherax quadricarinatus. Taxonomy (NCBI): domain Eukaryota; kingdom Metazoa; phylum Arthropoda; class Malacostraca; order Decapoda; family Parastacidae; genus Cherax; species Cherax quadricarinatus. The sequence continues at coordinate 18,005,369 of NC_091330.1, forward strand.
GCTTGATTTGAAGCCGCTAGAATTTATGCGTATAGATACGTCAAACACGGTATCTCCCATGACGTACATATACGACCGCGACAGTCAAAGGGTTAACTTTACCTACATAGTTAGTAAATCACTTTCTACTGCCTCAAAATATCATTACTCACTGTGTTACTCCCCTAGCCTTAGGATCCCATAAATAAATGCTCAAAGATCAATAAATTCTCATATATAATCTAATGTAAATATTGAATAACATATATTTCATAAATGTATAACCCAGTTGTATAATTAGAGAAACCTTATCAAACTATGTTTTTATAGCATTACCTAATAGAATAATCCATTCTCTTGAATGCACTGTAACTTATCTCATGACCATATGAACTGTTACTGCACTACAGATCATTGATTTGATTTGATTAGATCTGATTAATAAATCGTATGACTACATATAGTAAATTGATCATTTTGTTATATTATTCACTGTAATGTTACAAAATTGTAAAACTATAATGCTTCAAAATTGAAATGTTCAAATTTCATTGTTTAAAATACTCAATTGTACTTGATATTGTAAATTGTCTACTGTAACTGTTACCATTAAATTTATATTAGCTTAGATAATCTTAAGTTAATTTTAAACCTGCCCATAATCCTCTGCATACAAGGGGCTTTTGACATGTACACCCAACTACTATAATACCTTGTACAACTATGTATCATGCCCTAATAAACTATTATTATTATTATTATTATTATTATTATTACAATAACCCTGGAGGGATAATAACTTAGAATAAGCTAAGAAATGAGAGCAGCACAGCTTACTGTCACTGGGATGCTTTTTAGGTGCTCACTATGAAGTGACACATCAGAGTTGACAAATTCCTAGAAAACGATTTAATATTTACTACCAAGTTACAGGGGCAGCTAATGTTAGATGGTCTGCCCATTAATTTTGCCTCACCCTGGCTCTGACCCCAGGTATTTTTATTTGTGAGTTGAATGAGCTACCATTGCATTGTGAGGTAGGAACAGAAAAGGTTGTAGGGTATGTGCCTACATAAGAAATGACTTAGCTTACAACCCAAGACCTGATTTAAATGACAAAAAACTGGAGATTCTATGGTTTGAAGTGCTGCTTCCCAAGACAAAACCCATCTTAGTAGGAACTAATTACCACCTTGCCACCCAGGACCAGTTCTTAGAAGACTTTTCCAGAGTCTTGTCCGGACTTGAGAACAAATGTGAAACAGTAGTACTGGGAAACTTCAATATCTGTTTTCAGCAATGAAATAACAGGCTATGCAAAAGGTATAAGCAAATTCGAGGTTTAAATAGTTACACTCAACTAATTAATACACCAACCCGGATCACACAGTTCTCAGCCACCCTAACTGACCACACAGTTCTTTGTAACCGCTCTGAGAACATTAGTCAGTCAGGCGTCATTACCACAGGTCTTAGTGATCATTTCATCATTTACTGCACCAGGAAAATCACTAGGGAAAGGATAGGCCTACACAGGACAATAAAATTGAGATCAACTAGAAACTACAGTAAAGACACACTGCTAAATATGCTACACAGTAGTGATTGGGCAGTGATAATGAGTTGCATGGACGTAACTGATGCCTGGGAAAAATTCAAAACAACGTTCACTGCCATCCTTGATAAGACTGCACCAGTTAAAGAGATTAGGATTAAGTGGAGAACCGAACCCTGGATGACTACTGAGATATTAGATATTATGAAATTCAGAGACCAGTTTCTAAAAAGAATTAGGGCAGACAGACAAGATATTATAGTGCTAAATGAATTCCAAAGGGTGAGGAACAGAGTGTAGAGGCTTATAAAAGGAGCAAAGGCAAGGCACTATTGCTAAAACATTGAAGAGTGCAAGAATCACCCCAAAAAGCTCTGGCAACAAATAAAACAGTTGGGGTATAGCCATGAACCAGTAGATAGATCTAACACAGTACTAAATGTCGATAATGAGGTATGCTACGAAACAATTAAAGTGGCAAATTGCTTTAATTCCTACTACACATCTGTTGCCTCAACCCTACTAAGTAAGCTACTGGCTGCACCAAATACCTTTAACACAGATTCTGATAAGTTTAAAACATACTGTACCAATAAAGGGATAACCCCAAACAGTTGTCAACTAGCAAGTGTATCTCATGACTTTGTTCAAAAAGAACTAAGCAGGTTAAACCCAACTAAGAGCACCAGCCCTGATAACATCCCGTCTAAGTTCCTAAAAGATGGTACCTCTGAACTGTCAATCCCTATTGCTCACATAATAAATTTGTCTATCACCACTAATACCGTACTGGAGGGGTTCAAGGAGGCCAGAGTTACTCCTATCTTCAAGAAAAATAGTAGGTCTAATGTAAGCAACTATAGGCCTGTTAGTATACTCAGTGTAATATCCAAAATTCTTGAGAGGGCGGTGTACTGTCAAGTAGTTAAGTACCTTAATGACAACAACATTCACCATAGCTATCAATCAGGTTTTAGAAGATCTTACTCAATCGACACCTCCCTAATTAATTTGATGGATTACATGAGAACTGAAATGTCGATTGGGAACTTCATAGGAATGGTAACCTTAGACTTGCCAAAGGCCTTCGATACTGTCAACCACAACATATTATGTAAGAAACTTCAAGCTATTGGCATAGGTTCTGTAGACTGATTTAAGCCCTACCTTAGCAACAGGAAACAAATTGTCAAAATCAACAAAACAGAATCGGAATCCTTGCTAATAGCATGTGGAGTTCCCCAATGTAGTATTCTGGGTCCCTTATTATTTCTTTGTTATGTTAATAACATGTCTATCAGTGTTAAATGCAAACTCCAACTGTATGCATATGACAGTGCTCTGTTAGTGTCAGGTAAAGACTCACAAGATATAGTTAATGTAATAACACAGGAACTGGAGTCCTACAGCAAATGGTTAGTAGACAACAAACTTTTGTTAAACCTTGGGAAAACTGAAGCCATACTCTTTGGCATGAAACATAAACTGAGAAGGGTAAATAATTTTAATGTCCAGTGTAATGGGGAACCCATCACTTCAGTTTTCTCAGTAAAATATCTGGGAATCCCCTTTGACCCATGCATGTCAGGATAATTGATAGGGAACAGCGTAGTAAAGAAAGTGAATGCCAGACTGAGGTTCCTCTACAGACAAACACAGTGTCTACCTACTGAAAGGACCCCAGTGGAAATAAGTCACTCTGTCTGACTTTTTTGGGTTATCCTAGGTTCTTTACATATATGCTGCTATGTATGATAATCTATGTACGGTGGACCCTCGAATTTAGTAGTGCCGTTTCTGTATGCAAAACTATTTTTATTATCTATAAAATGTATTGTTTGTTAATATTTTTGGGTGTCTGGAATGGTTCAATTGGATTTACATTATTTCCTATGGGAAATATTAACAAAACATACATTTTATAGATAATAAAATTAGTTTTGCGTAGAGAAAAGGCACTACTAAATTCCAGGGTCCACTGTAATTGTATTTGTGTTAACCTGAATAAACTTACTTATTTACTTACTAACTACCACTGAAGGTTTATCAAGACAAGAAGTACTGCCTACTACTCAGTGTCCAAACTTACCTTAGGTTTTCAGTAGTGTAACTGATGTCATGGCTGTCTGCTAAGTTCTCAGTGGCCATCAAGTTTTCCTCAGAGCGAAGATGGAGAGGTGTGTCATGACGAAACTGCGTAGGCACAGGGAGATGTAGAGGGGTGGACTTAAACTGATGCGGGGGTAGGGTGGATGTTGCAATGTGGGCAGTGATAAGGCTAGGATGCAGGGGCACCACAGCACTCCATATATCATGAATATTATCTCTTCTTCCTCTCCTGCTACTGACACTTCCACCTTCTGGGTACTGGGTGCTTGATGGTTCACTTGGTGCAATCACTTCGGAGCTGCTCCTGCTTACTGCTATCTTACTTAAATCTGTCAGTCGTGGCCTAACCTCACCTAAAACCCAACTTTGGGCATTGGAAAATGATTCAGAGCTTGTGAACCTTTGCTCTGGTTTCATTCCTTTAATACTATGGACTACAATTGGAGCTTCTGAACTGGTCAAGTTATCCATTTCAGAAGAAAATTTTTGAAACTCCTTAGTTTCTATCACTTGGAGCTGATCAGTGTGTTGGGGGTGATGGCTACTGTGCTGGCTTATGGTCTGTGGGGTGTAGTGGGTGGTGTCTGCTGTGGTTTCTTGTGTTGCATGTTCAGGTAGCTGCCTGGAGAAGTCCGAGTGTTTGCTGATGACATGCCAGACGCTTTTGGCTTCACACAGTAGGTTGTGGGGTGTTGGGGCATCCTCATTGTGGCTAACAGAGTCACAAAACTCCCATATCTGCAAGAGACGCAGCAAGTAATGCACTCTGAATAACTTAACAATAATAAGTTGTCTTTTTCCTGAGTTAATTTGCCAAAAATACTAACTAGTTCTTAACCCTTTCACTGTCTAGACCCCCAAAATAATATTCCTCTTAGTGTCCACTTTTTATAGAAAATCTTGAGATGGTAGAGAACTTTTTCTGAAGATAATGACTTCAAAAGTATGAAATTAGATGGAAAACTTATGAAATTACACATATGCAAAGTTAGCGATCTTGGCGCAATTTACACAATTCAATTCAATTCAATTCAATTCAAAGTTTATTCTCTATAAGGATTACAGTGCTGAGTTTACAGAATTTGGTTATTGTGTGGTTTACATGTAGTAAAATAATAATTACAGAGTGTACCACTAGAACACCTAGCATGGCTAGGCATTTCGGGCAGATTTAAATTAAATCTTAAGTTTAAAATATTACAAAATTATGACGTAAGTTGGTATTATGGCTAAGTGACTAAATACTAGTTTGTGAGTTTAGCAATGTGAATGCTTTTGTTTTGGCACTATACATAGTTTCAGTATTGGAGTATCACAGGCCAACTTATGACTAGTTAAGATTCATTATTTTGAGATTGAGATTGATATTTCTGTTCATGGTCAAATGGGTGAGTGAGTGTAAGTGTTAACCACCAGGTGGTATTCGTGTAATTAGTTGACAGGGTGTATCAGGGAGATAAGATGTTTTCTGATGGTAGTTTTGGAGGTGATGAATGTGTCTGCAGTTTTAGAATTTTCAGGTAGGGTGTTCCAGATTTTAGGGCCTTTGACATACATTGAATTTTTGTAAAGGTTTAGTCGGACACGGGGAATGTCATAGAGATGTTTGTGTCTGGTGTTGTGCCTGTGGGTTCTGTCACAACTATCAAGAAAGCATTTTAGGTCAAGGTTAATATTGGAATTTAAGGTCCTGTAGATGTAGATTGCACAGTAGTAAGTGTGGATGTACTGAACAGGAAGTAAGTTTAGATCTATGAAGAGTGGGGGGGGGGGTTTGCCAGGGATGGGATTTAGTGATTATTCTTACTGCGGCTTTTTGTTGGGTTATTATTGGTTTTAGGTGTGTTGCTGCAGTTGAACCCCAAGCACAGATAGCATAGGTGAGGTATGGATATATAAGTGAATGGTATAGTGTGAGAAGGGCAGTTTGCGGCATGTAATATCGTATCTTGGAGAGGATTTCACCCACTTTGAGTCCTATTTTATGCTATTCCATTGGTCCATTCAACCAAATTCTTAGCTATTTTGCTAGTATGCCCTCCATTCTATTGACTGAGGACAGGAAACTGCCCATTCAACTATTTCACCAACCTTATAAAGTGCACAGAAATTGGTAATTTGGCCAATTTTACACAAAATTTAAAAGATACCAATTTGAAAATAAATGTCCAAAATAAACAATGTAGAAATTCCTGGTACTAAAACAACATTTCCTTTTTTAATTAATCACATCACCAGGCCTCTCCTATATTATACTTACTTTCCATTTTGAATTTATCATCACACTAAAATAGAAGATTTATTCTATATCTCAGATAATAAAATATATCCAGGAATCATGAGTTATAGTTTACAGTGTCCCAACAATTGAGTCTCTCCCCCCTCCCCACACACACACACATACATACATACATACATACATATATACATACATACATTTGGGGCCAGGAGCTTTCTCGACCCCTTCAACCACAATTAGGTAAGTACATACATACATACATTCAAGACACTACTAACTACGACATTCCCCGTGTCCGACTAAACCTTTACAAAAATTCAATGTATGTCAAAGGCCCTAAAATCTGGAACACCCTACCTGAGAACTCTAGAACTGCAGACACATTCATCACCTTCAAAACTACCATTAGAAAACATCTTATCTCCCTGATACACCCCATCAACTAACTACACGAATACCACCTGGTGGTTCACACTTACACTCACTCACCCATTTGACCATAAACAGAAATACATGTATTAACCCTTTCAGGGTCCGTCCCGTGGATCTACGGCTTTACGTTCAGGGTCCAAACCGTAGATCTACGCCATGAGCTCAGCTCACTCTGATAAACTGTGAGTGGTACATTTGGGCCTAGATATGAGAGAATACATCTATGTGGTATGTGTGCACCACATAAAACAGATCCTGCAGCACACTGTGTATAATGAGAGAAAAAAATGAAATCATGATTTTTCGATTAAAACAGCAACTTTGCAGTGTTTTTTCGTATGTTTTTTATAGTTGTATTTGCGATTTCTTGGTCTCATTTGATAGAATGGAAGACATATTACAGAAATAGAGATGATTTTGATTGGTTTTAGCACTGGAAATGGCTTGAAACTGAGCTCAAAGTAGCAGAAATGTTAAATTTTTGCCGATATTCAAGAGTAAACAAACGACCTCACACGTCTAATACACGTCAGCTGGTGGGTCTAATATACATTCACAAATATGGTGATGATATTTATACAATTATTACAGTATTGCATAACAGTAAATCTTCTATTTTTTGGTGTGAATAAAAATTCATTATGTGAATAAAAAATCAAAATGGAATTTACAGTATTTGTAAAGCCTCAAAACATAATTAATGAACAGAGGAAATGTTAGTTTAGTGCCAGGAATGCCTACATTGTTCATTCTGGACCCTATTTTGAAATTGGAATATTTTGAACTTTGTGTTAAATTGGCCAAATTAACAATTTCCGATCACTTTATTTTGCAGTTGAAACAGTTGACTTGGCGATTTCTTGTGCTCAATCGATAGAATAGAAGTAATACTAGTGAAATAGCTAAGAATTTGGTTGATTGGAATAATGTAATTGGCCTAAAATGGGAGTCAAAGTCGGCAAAATCGCCGATTCGTAAATATCGCTGACACATCAAAATTCGCGAGAGCATAATTTCGTCAATTTTCCACCAAATTTCGTACTTTTTGTTTTATTACCTTCACAAAAAGATTCTCTACGATTTCATAAGAAAAAATAAAAATTTTTTTTTTTTGAAAATTCTTGGACACTGGTGCGTGACTCCAGATTTGGGCCTTGGACCCTGAAAGGGTTAATCTCAATCTTAAAATAATGAATCCTATGATACTCCAATACTGAAACTATGTACTGTGCCAAAACAAAAGCATTCACATTGCTAAACTCACAAACTAGTATTTAGTCACTTAGCCATAATACCAACTTACCTCATAATTTGTAATATTTTAAAATAAAAAATTAAACTAAGTCTGCCCGAAATGCCTAGCCATGCTAGGCGTTCTAGTGGTACACTCTGTAATCATTATTTAACTACATGTAAACCACACAACAACCAAATTCTGTAAATTCAACATTGTAATCTTTATAGAGAATAAACTTTGAATTGAATTAAATTGAATTGAAGCAGACACAATGGAATGATTAACATTTGAGAGGATTACAAATATTGAGAGTATATACTGATTAAAATGTTTTACCTATGTTCATGATAATGAGCAAGTGCATGAATATATCATTGCTTAGTTAATCTTAAGTTAATTTTAAGCCTGCCCATAATGCTCTGCATACAAGGGGCATTTGGCATGTTACACTTAACCACTGTATTTCTTTGTACTTCTATGTATCATGTCCAAATTAATAATATATAAAAAAAAAATAGTTTTTACATATGTATTTATGGATCCCATCACACACTGGATTACTCCTTCATGATAAAGTTGATGTGTTAGCCAAGAAGAGTATCGAGAAGGAGAATGTAGAATATAACTTTGGTATAACTGTGTCTAGCATTAGGAATAATATTAGGAGAGAAGTAAATAATGAAAATGATTGTTATAGGAATGCAGTTAGAAGCCTGAGTAGATCTATAACCCACTATGATAACATGAACGTAGATAAGTATGTTTATGGAGCAACTTGCAATGTGAACAGACTGACTGATGTTGTAGTGGCCAGGCTTAGGCTTGGTTACAAGTACTTCTGGCAGTTTGGGAGACACACAGATGATGATCAAACTAAATGTAAATTATGTGATCAGGCATATGGTCACTCTCTTGAACACTATGTGCTTAATTGTCCACTTATTGAGGAATACAGAGACAGACAGTATAATAACCTATGTGACATGTCAAGATATCTTATTAATGAAAATAAGATACCAGATATACTAAGCAAATTTCCTAAATTTGCTTGTAACAGATAAGTGAACTATAGATATGTAGATACAAATCCATATGTATTCCTGTTAACCCTTTGGGGCCTAGTTCCTAGGCCTTTTGTGTATCCATATGCTCTCGCGCTACCGTCCACAGGATGGATATGGGGTGCACAATAAACTAGCCACTTCGGTGGCAAAATCTAAATCTTTATGGTGGGCGAGGATAGGTTAAGGAGATCAGGTGTTTTTTAACTGTAGTTTTAAAAATGCTAGCTGAGTCAGTGGTTCTGGAGATTTCTGGCAGAGAGTTCCAGATTTGGGCCCTTTTATGTACACTGAGTTTTTTAAAAGATTTAGCCCGACACATTGAATGTCATAGAGATTTTTGTGCCTAGTATTGTGTCTATGGGTCCTATTGAGAACTGTCAAGAAAGCACTTCAGGTCAGGATTTATTGTAGAATTGATTGTTCTGTAAATGTAGGTTGCACAGTAGTACGAGTGAATGTTTTGAACAGTGAGTAGGTTTAGGTCTTTGAAGAGTGGGGGGCAGGTTGTTGTCTAGCAGTGTATTCTGTGATCATTTGCACCGCAGCTTTTTGTTGGGTTATTATTGGCTTTAGGTGACTTGTCGTTGTGGAACCCCAGGCACAAATAGCATAGGTGAGGTAGGGGTAGACCAATGAATAGTACAGTGTAAGTAGTGCTCTTTGTGGTACATAGTAACATGTCTTTGAGATGATGCCAACTGTTTTAGATACTTTTTTAGTTATGTGTTGGATATGGGTGTTGTCAAGGTGTAGACCCAGGAATTTTCCCTCATTATGTTTAGCAATAAGGATGTTGTTAAGAATGTTTGTTGGACCTCACTTGCTCTACTCCCAAACATAATGTAGAAAGTTTTGTCTATATTAAGTGTAAGTTTATTGACAGTCATCCAGATTGCATTTTTTTCGAGCTCTTCATTAACATGAGCGTTGAGTGAGGATAGATTAGGGTGGGAGATGACAAAGGTTGTGTCATCAACAAAGAGAATAGGCATAAGTTGTTGTGATACGCTTGGAAGATCATTAATGTATAAAAGGAAAAGGAGGGGGCCAAGAATGATTCCATGTTGTACACCAGTGTCCAGGGGTCTTGTTGAGGAGGTTGTGTCCTTGATACAGATGTACTGCTTTCTATTACTAAGGTATGACTTGATACATATATGCAAGTGCATGGCCTCTTATACCAAAATGATCAAGCTTGAGGAGTAGGATGCTGTGGTCTACTGTATCAAAAGCTTTCTTAAGGTCAATAAAAAGTTCATACATTTTTATTATTTGTCATTTGTGCTTTTGTTTCTCCTGAAGCCAAACTGGCAGGGGATGAGGATGCTTTGTGTGTTATGAAGGAGTATAATCTTTTGTGTATGAGCTTCTCAAAGATTTTGAAAAGTAAAGGCAAGTTTGATACTGGCCTATAGTTGCTTACATCTGTTGGGTCACCACCTTTGTGTATTGATGTAATCCTTGCTATTTTGAGTGATGCCGGGAAAGTGTCGGTTTCTAGTGATTTGTTAAAGAGTAATACAATGGTGGGTGAAAGGACTTGAGCTGCTCTTTTGTATAGTAGTGGTGGTACTTGGGCTATATTTCTTGATTTGTTTTTTAGAGACTTAATAATCATCATAACCTCAGTGGGCTCTGTTGGTGCAAGACAGAGGGATGTTGGGAAGTTTCCGTCTAAATAATCATTAGCTCGGGCATTGGTATTTGGAATTTTACTGGCAAGATTTGATCCTATGGTAAAGAAGAAGTCATTTATCTCATTAGCTGTATCAGTAGGCTGAAGTTTCAGTTCATACAGTTTAGTTAGTACAATATTACTAGCTTTGTTCAGTTTGAGGATGCCTAGCATCTGAGAGTATCTTCCAGGTCTTTTTTATATCTCCTCTCATTTCAGTGAATCTATTAGAATAGTATAGTTGCTTAGACTTTCTGATTAATTTGGTGAGGATTGACATTCAGTGTTTGATAAATTCTTTAATTATTAAGCCCCTTCTATATTGTTTTTCATATTGATGTGTCATGTTTCAGGAAAAGAAGGAGTATAAATGTATTAATTCAAGCATTATGTGGAGTAAAATAAAGATTAGATGTGAAAAGTGGGTTATAGTAAGCGTATATGCACCTGGAGAAAAGAGAAGTGTAGAGGAGAGAGAGAGGTTTTGGGAATTGTTGAGTGAGTGTGTGGGGAGTTTTGAACCAAGTGTGAGAGTACTTGTGGCCGGGTATTTCAATGCTAAAGTGGCTAAAAATGTTGTGGAGGGAGTGTAGGTAAATTTGGGGTGCCAGGGGTAAATGAAAATGGGGAGCCTTTAATTAAGCTATGTGTAGAAAGAGGTTTGGTAATAAATAATGCATATTTTATGAAAAAGAGGATAAATAAATATACAAGGTATGATATAGCACGTAATGAAAGTAGTTTGTTAGATTATATATTGGTGGATAAAAGGTTGACGGGTAGGCTTCAGGATGTACATGTGTATAGAGGGGCAACTGATATATCGGATCATTATTTAGTTGTAGCTACAGTTAAGGTAAGAGGTAGTTGGAACAAAAGGAAAATGGCAACAACAAGTAAGAGAGAGGTGAAAGTGTATAAACTAAGGGAGGAGGAAGTTAGAGTGAGATATAAACAACTATTGGCAGAAAGGTGGGCTAGTGCAAGTATGAGTAGTGGGGGGGTTGAAGAGTGTTGGAATAGTTTTAAAAATGTAGTATTAGAATGTGGAGCAGAAGTTTGTGGCTATAGGAGGGTGGGGGCAGGAGGAAAGAGGAGTGATTGGTGGAATGATGAAGTAAAGGGTGTGATAAAAGAGAAAAAGGTGGCTTATGAGAGGTTTTTATAAAGCAGAAGTGTTATAAGAAGAGCAGAGTATATGGAGAGTAAAAGAAAGGTGAAGAGAATGGTTAGAGAGTGCAAAAGGAGAGCAGATGATAGAGTGGGAGAGGCACTGTCAAGAAATTTTGATGAAACTAAGAAACAATTTTGAAGTGAGATAAACAAGTTAAGAAAGCCTAGGGAACAAATGAATTTGTCAATTAAAAACAGAGTAGGGGAGTTAGTAGATGGGGAAATGGAGGTGTTGGGTAGATGGCAGGAATATTTTGAGGAACTTTTAAATGTCACTGAAGAAAGGGAGGCAGTAATTTCATGCACTGGCCAGAGAGGTATACTATCTTTTAGGAGTGAAGAAGAGCAGGGTGTGAGGCATTACATAGAATGAAATGGGGTAAAGCAGCTAGAACTGACGGGATCATGACAGAAATGTTAAAACCAGGGGGGGATACAGTTTTGGAGTGGTTGGTATTTTTGTTTAATAAATGTATGAAAGAGGGAAAGGTACCTAGGAATTGGCAGAGAGCATGTATAGTTACTTTATATAAAGGGAAGAGGGACAAAAGAGACTAAAAATTATAGAGGAATAAGTTTACTGAGTATACCAGGAAAAGTGTATGGTAGGGTTATTATTGAAAGAATTAGAGGCAAGACAGAATGTAGGACTGCGGATGAACAAGGAGGTTTTAGAGTGGGTAAGGGATGTGTAGATCAAGTGTTTACATTGAAGCATATATGTGAACAGTATTTAGATAAAGGTAGGGAAGTTTTCATTGCATTTATGGATTTAGAAAAGGCATACGACAGAGTGGATAGGGAAGTAATGTGGCAGATGTTGCAAGTATGTATATGGAATAGGTAGTAAGTTACTAAATGCTGTAAAGAGTTTTTATGAGGATAGTGAGGCTCAGGTTAGGGTGTGTAGGAGAGAGGGAGACTACTTCCCAGTAAAGGTGGGTCTTAGACAGGGATGTGTAATGTCACCATGGTTGTTTAATATATTTATGCTAGGGTGCTCAGGAGAGGGGTGGGATTAAATTATGGGGAATCAAATACAAAATGGGAATTGACACAGTTACTTTCTGCTGATGATACTGTGCTTATGGGAGATTCTAAAGAAAAGATGCAAAGGTAAGTGGACGAGTTTGGGAGAGTGTGTAAAGGTAGAAAGTTGAAAGTGAACATAGAAAAGAGTAAGGTGATGAGAGTATCAAATGATTTAGATAAAGAAAAATTGGATATCAAATTGGAGAGAAGGAGTACGGAAGAAGTGAATGTTTTCAGATATTTGGGAGTTGATGTGCCAGCGGATGGATGTATGAAGGATGAGGTTAGCCATAGAATTGATGAAGGAAAAAAGGTGAGTGGCACATTGAGGTATATGTGGAGACAAGAAACATTATCTATGGAGGCAAAGAAGGGAATGTATGAAAATATAGTGGTACCAACACTCTTATATGGATGTGAAGCTTGGGTTGTAAATGCTGCAGCGAGGAGGTGGTTGGAGGCGGTGGAGATGTCCTGTCTAAGCGCAATATTTGGTGTAAATATTATGCAGAGAATTCAGAGTGTGGAAATTAGGAGGTGTGGTGATAATAAAAGTATTAGTCAGAGGGCAGAAGAGGGGTTGTTGAGGTGGTTTGGTCATTTAGAGAGAATGGATCAAAGTAGAATGACATGGAGAGTGTATAAATCTGTAGGGGAAGGAAGGTGGGGTAGGGGTCGTTCTTGAAAAGGCTGGAGGGAGGGGGTAAAGGAGGTTTTGTGGGCGAGGGGCTTGGACTTCCAGTAAGCATGCATAAGTGTGTTAGATAGGGGTGAATGGAGATGAATGGTATTTGGAACCTGACGAGTTGTTGGAGCGTGAGCAGGGTAATATTTAGTGAAGAGATTCAGGGAAACCTGTTATTTTTATATAGCCGGACTTGAGTACTGCAAATGGGAAGTACAATGTCTACACTTTAAAGGAGGGGTTTGGGATATTGGCAGTTTAGAGGGATATGTTGTGTATCTTTATACGTATATGCCTTTAAACTGTTGTGTTCTGGGCACCTCTGCAAAAACTGATTATGTATGAGTGAGGTGAAACTGTTGAATGATGATGAAAGTATTTTCTTTTTGGGGATTTTCTTTCTTTTTGGGTCACCCTGCCTCGGTGGGAGATGGCCAACTTGTTAAAAAAAAAAAAAGTTTCATAACAATGGATCTTAGAATGATGTTAGTAGAATGCTGTAAGTAGCGGCTTTCTTTTGTGCCTACCACTGCTTTATTATATGTAAACTACAGTATTTGTACTGCATAAAGAAATAAAAATTGTATTGTACTGTGTGTGAGAAGTGTGGCAAACAGTTCAGTCTGAAGGGTAAAAGCCCAGTTATTGATGCATACTCCCATTTCTATACTAAAGCCATCGCTCTGTATGACAGTAGCACTACCAGCTGAACCAGTGGATTGATGAACAGAGCTATCAACATACATAGCTTGTGAAAGAGAGCATTGTGAGACTAAGGCATCAGTACAGCTTATGACATCCTGCTTGGCTTCAAGGCAAAGTTTTGGTTGTGATTTAAGTTTTTATGGGGAAAATGAGGGATAGTGGTTTGGAATGAGGTAATTTTCCGTGGTGTGGGGAAGTGTTGCTGTTGTCTTACTTGACATAGATCATGAATCTGGTTCATTTGGAGATCAGTTTCAGTTTTTTATCCAGTGCCGAAGAAAGTTTGGAGGGCATCTGTGCAAGGAAATAATGTCATACAATTTTATACTTATCCATAGGGATCATTGTTATTTGTGCACACTGCATATGTACTTGGATTTTTCTGATGTTTTGATCAGCATAGTACTGGACTTTGCCAATTACAGCCATGTTCATTTTATATAAGTACTTTCTTTATAAGAGAATAAAGCCACTATGTATGTTTATTGTGCATTACGTATATAATATTATTGTGTTTCTTCTTTCAATTATTACTATGTGTGCTTTTGTAGTATTTCAGACAAGTACTGTAATGAGTCAAATAAACCTTTGAAAGTAGCAGCCAGTTCATTACACTTCACTTACCTGGGGTAGGTCAGTGCGGTAGAGGAGGGAGGTGTTGAGTTGCAGCGAGGTGTCAGGCATCCACACACACTCACCCAGCTTTCCCTGATCAGGATCTTCACACTCACCAGATCTGACAACACCAATAAAATGTCACCTCAAAAGTCAAACAAGACCTGGTAATCAAACATCTGTTCATAATTAAGCCACACTTTCAAGAGGAAACTAGAAACAACATACTTATACCTATTCAAACTTTCAGCCTGTCTTGGACCATCATTGTCACAAGCTGCTAATAATTTGGGGATCATAACCCCCCCAGTCTACTCTTAAAACAAGCCTTCTAAATTGAAAAGGAAATGAGAAATACAGTAATAACAACTATCAAGAAACATAATAAATTTAAGCTTAGTGTATACTGAATGCAGGCAGAAGTTGGTAAGATTTAACTGCTATAATACATTTTAATGAAACAGAAAGCAAAGACCTGGAATACTGCCAGAGTACAAAATATTTAGCTTGCACCATTTTGCATTTATGTTACAGGATGGTAGTACTGTACCTCCCTGGAAGGTTTCTGTCTATCTTAAACTCAAAATTATTTCAGTATATAATATGGAATTATCAGTACAAAGTAAAAAACAAATTGTACAGAAATATGTAAGTAAATATGTAAGAAAGAGATGATTGTTATGAACAAAAAGAAGCTGGCTCTAAGTGAAACAAATCTGAAGGGGGCAGGAGAGTTTCAGTGGGGAGAAATAAATAGGATTAGGTCAGGGGTTTCTAATAGAGTTAGAGCTAAGGAAGGAGTAGCAATAATGTTGAAGGTTAAGTTATGGTAGGAAAAGAAGGAATATAAATGTATTAATTCAAGGATTATGTGAAGTAAAATAAAGGTTGGATGTGAAAACTGGGTTATAGTAAGATTTTAAGCACCTGGAGAAGAGAGAAGTGTAGAGGAGAGAGAGAGATTTTGGTAAATGTTGAGTGAGTGTGTGGGAAATTTTCAACGAAGTAAGAGAGTACTTGTGGTTGGGGATCTCAATGCTAAAGTGGGTAAAAATGTTGCAGAGGGAGCAGTAGGTAAATCTGGGGTGCCAGGGGTAAATGAAAATGGGGAGTCTTTAAATGAACTATGTGTAGATAGAGGTTTGGTAATAAGTAATACATATTTTATGAAAAAGAGGATAAATAAGTATGTATACAAGATATGATATAGCATGTAATGAAAGTAGTTTGTTATATTATGTATTGCTTGATAAAAGGATGATGGGTAGGCTTCAGGATGTACATATTTATAGAGGGGCAACGGATATACTGGATCATTATCTAGTTGTAGCTACAGTTAGAGTAAGAGGTAGATGGGACAAAAAGAAAATGGCAATAGTAAGAGATGAAAGTTTATAACTAAAGAAAGAGGAAGTTAGGTTGAGATATAAGCAACTATTGGCAGAAAGGTGGGCTAGTGCAAGTATAGGTAGTGTGGGGGTTGAAGAGGGATGGGATAGTTTTAAAAATGCAGTATTAGAATGTAGGGCAGAAGTCTGTGGCTATAGGAGGGTGGGTGCAGGAGGAAAGAGGAGTGACTGATAGAATGATGAGGTAAAGGGTGCGATAAAAAAGAAAAAGGTAGCTTATGAGAGGTTTTTACAAAGCAGAAGCGATAGAAGACAGGCAGAGTATATGGAGAGTAAATAAAAGGTGAAGAGAGTGGTGAAAGAGTACAAAAGGAGAGCAGATGATTGAGTGGGAGAGGCACTGTCAAGAAATTTTGCTGAAAATAAGAAAAAAAATTGGAGTGACACAAACAAGTTACAAAAGCCTAGGGAACGAAAAGATTTGTCAGTTAAAAACAGTAAGGGAGTTAGTAGATGAGGAGCTGAAGGTATTGGGTAGATGGCAGGAATATTCTGAGGAACTTTTAAATGTTGATGAAGAAAGGGAGGCAGTAATTTCATGCACTGGCCAGGGAGGTACAGCATCTTTCAGGAGTAAAGAAAAGCAGGATGTGAGTGTGGGGGAGGTGCATGAGGCATTATGTAGAATGAAAGGGGGTAAAGCAGCTGGAACTGACAGGATCATGACAAAAATGTTAAAAGCAGGGAGAGATATAGTGTTGGAGTGGTTGGTATTTTGGTTTAATTAATGTATGAAAGACAGGAAGGTACCTAGGGATTGGCAGAGAGCATGTATAATCCTTTATATAAAGGGAAGGGGGACAAAAGAAATTGTAAAAATTATAGGGGAATAAATTTATTGAGTATACCATGTAAAGGGTTATTATTGAAAGAATTAGAGATAAGACAGACAGCAGGATTGCAGATGAGCAAGGAGGCTTTAGAATGGGTAGAGGATGTGGAGATCAGGTGTTTACATGGAAGCATATATGTGAACAGTGTTTAGATATAGGTAAAGAAGTGTTCATTGCATTTATGGATTTTGAAAATGCATATGATAGTGAATAGGGGAGTATTGTGGCAGATGTTCCAAGTGTATGGAATAGGTAGTAACTTACTAAATGCTGTAAAGAGTTTTTTGAAGATAGTGAGGCTCAGGTTAGGGTATGTAGGAGAGAGGAAGATTACTTCCCAGTAAAAGTAAGCTTTAGACAGGGATATGTAATGTCACCATGGTTGTTTAACATATTTATAGATGGGGTTGTAAAAGAAGTAAATGCCAGTGTTGGGGAGATGTGTGGGATTAAATTATGGGAAATCAAATACAAAAACGATGTTGACACAGTTACATTTTGCTGATGATACTGTGCTGATGGGAGATTCTAAAGAAAAGTTGCAAAGGTTAGTGGATGAGTTTGGGAGGGTGTGTAAGGGTAGAAAGTTGAAAGTGAACATAGATAAGAGTAAGGTGATGACGGTATCAAATGATTTAGATAAAGAAAAATTGGATATCACACTGAAGGGAGGGAGTATGGAAGAAGTGAATGTTTTCAGATATTTGGGAGTTGACTTGTCAGTGCATGGGTTTATGAAGGATGAGGTTAACCATAGAACTGATGAAGGAAAAAAGGTGAATGGTGCATTGAGGTATCTGTGCAGATAAAGAACATTATCCATGGAGGCAAAGAAGGGAATGTACAAGAGTATAGTGGTACCAGCACTCTTATATGGGTGTGAAGCTTGGTTGTAAATGCTTCAGCAAGGAGGGGGACTGGAAGCAGTGGAATTGTCGTGTCTAAGGGCAATGTGTGGTGTAAATATTTTGCAGAGAATTCATAGTGTGGAAATTAAGAGGAGGTGTGGAGTTACTAAAAGTATTAGTCAGAGGGCTGAAGAGGGGCTGTTGAGGTGGTTTGGTCATTTAGAGAGAATGGAACAAAGTAGAATGACTTGGAGAGCGTATAAATTTGTAGGGAAAGGAAGGCAGGGTAGGGGCCATTCCCGAAAAGGTTGGAAGGAGAGGGTAAAGGAGGTTTTGCGGGCAAGGGGCATGGACTTCCAGCAAGTACGAGTGAGCGTGTTAGATAGGAGTGAATGGAGACGAATGGTTTTTGGGACCTGACGAGCTGTTGGAGTGTGAGCACGGTAATATATTGTGAAGGGATTCAGGGAAACCAGTTAGCCGGACTTGAGTCCTGGAAATAGGAAGTACAATGCCTGCACTTTAAAGGAGGGGCTTGGGATATTGGCAGTTTGGAGGGACGTTTAAGCTGTAGTACCTGAGTGCCTCAGTATGTATGAGTGATGGTGAAAGTGCTGAATGATAATGGAAGTTTTTTCTTTCTTTTTGGGTCACCCTGCCTCGGTGGGAAACAGCCGACGTGTTAAAAAAAATTACATACACAGCAGGGCCTCGCTTTATGGCATTTCGCCTTTCAGCATTCTGCTAATACAGACATTTCGAATTATGACCAAAACTCGCTATACAGCTCCTCCTACCTGACTCTCTAATACAGTCACCACATGCCACCTGGTTTGTTTACATTCTCCATGAGCTCCATGTCTCTCCATTATGTCTGGAACCTTTCCAAAATTTCAAGTGTTTTAAAGTTATTGCATATTTTATATATACTCTGATAATTATGCTTATGTGTACCTGTACCTACATAAACTTACACACTGTGCTGGCATGTTGGTGCACATTAAAATCACTAAGAGTGTCCCTTTAGTCTTGATACCATATTAATAATAATAATACTAATACAGCCTCTTCTTTCCTAATGACAGAGTTCCGTTCCCAAGACCACGTCGGCAAACAAATTCGTCGCTAAGTGAGGAGCATGCTATAATGGTGGTGGGTTTATTGTTTTAATGTTACCTTTGCACTATTTAAAAGATTTCTGGTATACAGTGGTACCTCAAATTTCGAACAGCTCCCAACTTGAACAATTATGTAAGTTTATTTATGTAAGTGTATTTTTGTGGGTCTGAAACGGACTAATCTAATTTACATTATTCCTTATGGGAACAAATTCATTCGGTAACGGCAATTGAACAGCCTTCTGGAATGAATTTCTGCCGAAATTCGAGGTGCCACTGTATTTTTTAAAATGTTTATACAGCAGTGTACTGTATATTGTAATAAACAGAATAGAGGAAATCAGCTCTAGTATACATCATTTAGGTACGCATTCTGGTCAGAGTGCCCATCATAAGTCCGAGGCGCTGGTAAACGAGTATGTTGCTAAGTGAAGAGAGGCTATACGAAACAATAATAATCATTATTGGGCACAATAAATGTCTTATTTTTCGTTAATATAGACATTTTCATTAATCCATCTACGATATTTTCTTCAAAATTATAGAATATACACATTACATACTATATAAATATGATACATACACCTAGAGCACAATAAATTTCACATAAATATGAGATGTAGCTGGAGGGAGGAAAAGAATTATGTTCTCTCTGGTCCAGCACCAGAGAAAACGTGTATACCTGGCGTATACCTGGAGAGAGAGTTCCGGGAGTCAATGCCCCAGCAGCCCGGTCTGTGACCAGGCCTGATGGTGGACCAGGGCCTGATCAACCAGGCTGTTACTGCTAGCTGCACGCAGTCCAATGTATGGCTCACAGCCCGGCTGGTCAGGTACTAACTTTAGGTGCCTGTCCAGTGTCTTCTTGAAGACAGCCAGGAGTCTATTGGTAATCCCCCTTATATATGCTGGGAGGCAGTTGAACAGTCTTGGGCCCTCCACACTTATTGTGTTGTCTCTTATCATGCTAGTGGCACCCCTGCCTTCCATTGGGGGGATGTTGCATCGTCTGCCTAGTCTTTTGCTTTCATAGGGAGTGATTTTCGTGTGCAAGTTTGGTAGTACTAATCCCTCTAGGATTTTCCAAGTGTATATAATCATGTATCTCTCCTGCCTGTGTTCTAGGAAGTACAGGTTTAGGAACTTCAAGTATTCCCAGTAACTGAGGTACTTATTCATAGTTATGCATGCCATGAAGGTTCTCAGTGCATTTCCTAGGTCAGCAATTTCACCTACCTTGAAAGGTGCTGGTGGGGTGGCCTGGTGGCTAAAGCTCCCGCTTCACACATGGAGGGCCCGGGTTCGATTCCCGGCGGGTGGAAACATTTCGACACGTTTCCTTACATCTGTTGTCCTGTTCACCTAGCAGCAAATAGGTACCTGGGTGTTAGTCGACTGGTGTGGGTCGCATCCTGGGGGACAAGATTAAGGACCCCAATGGAAATAAGTTAGACAGTCCTCGATGACTCACTGACTTTCTTGGGTTATCCTGGGTGGCTAACCCTCCGGGGTTAAAAATCCGAACGAAATCTTATCTTATCTTATCTTATCTTAGTGTGCAGCAATATTCCAGCCTAGATAGAACAAGCAACCTGGTTTTGAAAGTTCTTATTATCCATCCTGTCATGTTTCTAGCAGATGCAATTGATACAATGTTATGGTCCTTGAAGATGAGATCCTCTGACATGATCACTCCCAGGTCTTTGATATTTGCTTTTCGCTCTATTGTGTGGTTGGAATTTGTTTTTTACTCCAATGAAGTTTTAATTTCCTCGTGCTTTCCATATCAGAGTAATTGAAATTTCTCATCACTGAACTTCATATTGTTTTCTGCAGCCTAATTAAAGATTTGGTTGATGTCCACCTGGAGTCTTGCAGTGTCTTCAATGTAGGACACTGTCATGCACATTTAGCCCAGTCACTCCCCTTAACGCATTCAGCTTAGTTTACAATTCTCGGCATGACTTTTTCTCATCACTTCCCCCATTGTTTATGATGTTTGTGTAAACTTGTTATCTGGCATTTGTATGCATTTATAAGTGGAGAAAATGGCATTCTGCTTACTGGTGATGTCCGCTTTTCGGTGGTAGCCTGGAACCTAATTTGCCGTATAAGTGAGGCACTACTGTAAATACAATTACAAAAGCTTTAGGTAATCACAACTGTCTTACATAGTAACATATGGCATCTAACCTTTTGCCCTAGCTGCTTCTCACTCTGAAAATCTTAATGATTTTATGATTAACACAGTACAGAGTCAGTCTCACTCTTTCTTATGGGTCCAGAGTCCAGGTGTGAGAGTGGGAGTACAAGCCGTATGTTTGAGGGAGCCATCAGTGATGTAGGTGACAGGGTAGCGTGGGTGGGCCTCATATCCTCGCTCCTCGAACACCCCCCAGCGGTACCGTGCCCATCCACCCACCAGTGACCCAGCTGACACCCATGAGAGAAAAAAATTCATTATGAAAGGTTGACATTACTAACCACTACACATGAAAACATCAAAAACATTACCGTCAAACACAAACAGGTTAAAGGGGATAGATAGATGTATATCCCCTATGGGTTTAGCGCTTCCCCCATGAATATAATATCAAAAATGACAGGTAAGATCAATATGACTGATCTGTATACTCTCCAAAGTACTGGTTAAGATAACCAGGAAGAGCCTGGTAAAGCATTGTTACATAGACAACCCTTTCTTTAATGGACTAATAGGGGGGGGGGGAGGAAGCAGCTGGCTGGTAATGGTGATTGTGATGGATACAGATGAGATTGTTTTGCCACAATTATAACAATAACATACAATTCTATAAAAAAAAAAACGGACTTTGTCTACTGCCATTGCAATGAAGCAATGGCAGCAGGGATAGTGTTGCATACTCGGCAAATGACAATGTGCTACATATATTCATCATTCCCTTTCCGAAGCCCAATCAACAAAATGCATATTAACCCAGTACTGTATCTCTTACTAGCTGCTTGTATAAAACATTTGAGAGGAAGATTCTAAATCATCTCATACACAGAATCAAACAGCTTTTGCCTCCCCAACCGTATGGTTTCATGCATGGAAAGAGTGTGCATCACTGCAAAACCACCTTTCTCACCCAGCACAATGACAGCTCCTACAATACTGTCCTTGACCTTAAATCTTCTGCTGATATAGTTAACTGACATATAATCATTAATTAACTTGCCAGAATGGCTGTAGAAGAATGGTTTCTCTGCTGGAATAAAAGCTACCCATTCAACAGAAAGACTTTTGTATTGTTCCAGGGGCACAGAAGTGTAACTAAAAACTTTGAAGTAGGAACCCCACAGGAAGATGTGCACAGTCCCACCTTATTCAATATTCTAATCAATGCTTTACTAAATGCCATGCCTAGCTAACACAATCATTATATGATTAGATTTGCTGACGATATAATGATTCACACCACTGGATTCTCCAACACCCAAAATGCCCTGAACCATGTACTAGTTTTGTGTCAGGACATGGGGTTGATTATCTCTGCTTAGAAAACAAAGATATTTAACAGGCATTCTCTTTAATAGAGGTGCAGTCAGCAGGATCAAGTTGTATGATGGGTCTCATCTAGAACATGTAACTAGATGGAGGCATCTAGGCTTTGAGGTCCCACTACCTGGACCTGTTGTAACAGGACTTTGCTGCCAATGCAAATAATGGCTGCGAGCACTTAGAGCTGTAACAGGTTTGCATCCCAGGTAAAAAGCTAGTTAAAACAACAAACAAACTTATTTCTATAAAGTGGAATACAGCATATTATACAATTAAGGTGAGTGACATATATAACCACTTTATAAAAAGCCCCTTTTTATGCAAAGCATTCAGGGAGCTTAAAACTAAATTATGATTGCAAGTCAAAGTTAAAGATTTACTGCTACATGATACAATGTTTGTACAGAGATAGGTAACATAACATTTGCTTGTGCATGCAGAAAGCCTATGGTTATGCAGAGCATTTCAGGCAATTTTAAACCTAACTTAAAACTAAAATGGAAATAATTATTATTTGCTTATATTTATAACCATTAGAAGCAAACAAACAACAAATTCAGGCATTACAAATAGAACAAACAAGGAGACAACTGTATCTATAAAGCTGAATTATGATTACAAGTAGTGAGAATAAGAATATATGGTTTTTAACATATTTGTGGTTGAAAGAGTTGTTTACCATTTTTGCACATTATTAACATACTTGATTGTTAGTACCATATATTAAGGAATTTTTTTTTTATGGTAACTTTGAAGCTGCTGACAAATAGAGAGGATCTGGAGTTTCCAGGTAGGGAGTTCCAGGCTTTGGGTCCTTTTATTCACATTGAGTTTTTACAAAGCTTAAGCCAGACATAGGGAATGTCATGGAGATTTTTATGTCTAGTATTATGTCTATGAATTCTGTTGCACATATCAAAAATGCATTTCAAGTTAGGAATGATATTAGAATTTATTGTTCTGTATGTGTAGTATGCACAGCAGTATGAGCGATTGTTTTATATGTGCTAAGTAGGTTTAACTCTTTGAAGAGTCAGGGTATCTAAGATTGACACTTTAATTGTAAATGATTCTCTATCATCCATAAATGCTCTCAATTCATTAAGTATAAATTGTGGCATGCTTGTGTCAGAAGCCAGACACAGGTATGGTAGGATTGTGGAGAGTGGAGTCAGAGTGCACATGCTGTGGATTCTATCTCACATTGGTCTCCAGATGCATGATAGAACTGATGAATTGGCTAAGTTGTATGCTTTCAAAGAGAGAGCAGATTACAATCTTGGCTTGTCAGTTAGCAATTTGAGAACAATAATACGAAAAGAACTTCAGCTAAAATTTATTGACTAAAGACTCAGGGAGACTGACACCAGTCAGTCCATCTATCAAAGTTCTATCAAGCAGGAGGAGCTACATGTCTATGGTACATCCAACAAAATAAGCAGACTCTTGGACATCACTACTGCCCGGCTCCGGCTGGGTTACAAGTATCTTTGGCATCTTAAATCACCACCACCAGATGTAAACCAAATGAAATGTAAACTTTGCCAGATGGACTATTGTCACAGCTTGCTAAAATGTGATACAATTAATGAATTCAGAGACAACTCACCCAGAAATGTTCAAGAAATGGCAAAGTATTTTATCCACAGTGGTATATTACAGACCATTTTGGAAAAATACCCTGACTTTGTTCACTGTAAATAAAGCATTACCGTGTGTGTGTACTCACCTAGTTGTACTCACCTAGTTGAGGTTGCGGGGGTCGAGTCCGAGCTCCTGGCCCCGCCTCTTCACTGATCGCTACTAGGTCACTCTCCCTGAGCCATGAGCTTTATCATACCTCTGCTTAAAGCTATGTATGGATCCTGCCTCCACTTACCTGGAGTTTACCTGGAGAGAGTTTCGGGGGTCAACGCCCCCGCAGCCCGGTCTGTGACCAGGCCTCCTGGTGGATCAGCGCCTGATCAACCAGGCTGTTGCTGCTGGCTGCACGCAAACCAACGTACGAGCCACAGCCCGGCTGATCAGGAACTGACTTTAGGTGCTTGTCCAGTGCCAGCTTGAAGACTGCCAGGGGTCTGTTGGTAATCCCCCTTATGTGTGCTGGGAGGCAGTTGAACAGTCTCGGGCCCCTGACACTTATTGTATGGTCTCTTAACGTGCTAGTGACACCCCTGCTTTTCATTGGGGGGATGGTGCATCGTCTGCCAAGTCTTTTGCTTTCGTAGTGAGTGATTTTCGTGTGCAAGTTCGGTACTAGTCCCTCTAGGATTTTCCAGGTGTATATAATCATGTATCTCTCCCTCCTGCGTTCCAGGGAATACAGGTTTAGAAACCTCAAGCGCTCCCAGTAATTGAGGTGTTTTATCTCCGTTATGCGCGCCGTGAAAGTTCTCTGTACATTTTCTAGGTCGGCAATTTCACCTGCCTTGAAAGGTGCTGTTAGAGTGCAGCAATATTCCAGCCTAGATAGAACAAGTGACCTGAAGAGTGTCATCATGGGCTTGGCCTCCCTAGTTTTGAAGGTTCTCATTATCCATCCTGTCATTTTTCTAGCAGATGCGATTGATACAATGTTATGGTCCTTGAAGGTGAGATCCTCCGACATAATCACTCCCAGGTCTTTGACGTTGGTGTTTCGCTCTATTTCGTGGCCAGAATTTGTTTTGTACTCTGATGAAGATTTAATTTCCTCATGTTTACCATATCTGAGTAATTGAAATTTCTCATCGTTGAACTTCATATTGTTTTCTGCAGCCCACTGAAAGATTTGGTTGATGTCCGCCTGGAGCCTTGCAGTGTCTGCAATGGAAGACACTGTCATGCAGATTCGGGTGTCATCTGCAAAGGAAGACACGGTGCTGTGGCTGACATCCTTGTCTATGTCGGATATGAGGATGAGGAACAAGATGGGAGCTAGTACTGTGCCTTGTGGAACAGAGCTTTTCACCGTAGCTGCCTCGGACTTTACTCTGTTGACGACTACTCTCTGTGTTCTGTTAGTGAGGAAATTATAGATCCATCGACCGACTTTTCCTGTTATTCCTTTAGCGCGCATTTTGTGCGCTATTACGCCATGGTCACACTTGTCGAAGGCTTTTGCAAAGTCTGTATATATTACATCTGCATTCTTTTTGTCTTCTAGTGCATTTAGGACCTTGTCGTAGTGATCCAGTAGCTGAGACAGACAGGAGCGACCTGTTCTAAACCCATGTTGCCCTGGGTTGTGTAACTGATGGGTTTCTAGATGGGTGGTGATCTTGCTTCTTAGGACCCTTTCAAAGATTTTTATGATATGGGATGTTAGTGCTATTGGTCTGTAGTTATTTGCTGTTGCTTTACTGCCCCCTTTGTGGAGTGGGGCTATGTCTGTTGTTTTTAGTAACTGAGGGACGACCCCCGTGTCCATGCTCCCTCTCCAAAGGATGGAAAAGGCTCGTGATAGGGGCTTCTTGCAGTTCTTGATGAACACAGAGTTCCATGAGTCTGGCCCTGGGGCAGAGTGCATGGGCATGTCATTTATCGCCTGTTCGAAGTCATTTGGCGTCAGGATAACATCGGATAGGCTTGTGTTAATCAAATTTTGTGGCTCTCTCATAAAAAATTCATTTTGATCTTCGACTCTCAGTCTGGTTAGCGGCTTGCTAAAAACTGAGTCATATTGGGACTTGAGTAGCTCACTCATTTCCTTGCTGTCATCTGTGTAGGACCCATCTTGTTTAAGTAGGGGCCCAATACTGGGCGTTGTTCTCGATTTTGATTTGGCATAGGAGAAGAAATACTTTGGGTTTCTTTCGATTTCATTTATAGCTTTTAGTTCTTCCCGCGATTCCTGACTCCTAAAGGATTCTTTTAGCTTAAGTTCGATGCTTGCTATTTCTCTGACCAGTGTCTCCCTGCGCATTTCAGATATATTGACCTCTTTTAGCCGCTCTGTTATTCTTTTCCGTCGCCTGTAAAGGGAGCGCCTGTCTCTTTCTATTTTACATCTACTCCTCCTTTTTCTTAGAGGAATAAGCCTTGTGCATACATCGAGTGCCACCGAGTTAATCTGTTCTAGGCATAAGTTTGGGTCTGTGTTGCTTAGTATATCTTCCCAGCTTATATCGGTTAGGACTTGGTTTACTTGGTCCCACTTTATGTTTTTGTTATTGAAGTTGAATTTGGTGAATGCTCCCTCGTGACTAGTCTCATTTTGTCGGTCTGGGGCTCCTCGCATACATGTCTGAACCTCAATTATGTTGTGATCTGAGTATATTGTTTTTGATATGGTGACATTTCTTATCAGATCATCATTGTTAGTGAATATGAGGTCTAGTGTATTCTCCAGTCTAGTAGGCTCTATTATTTGCTGGTTTAAATTGAATTTTGTGCAGAGATTTAAAAGCTCGTGTGAGTGTGAGTTTTCATCAGAGCTGCCTCCTGGTGTTATTACTGCAACAATATTATTTGCTATATTCCTCCATTTTAGGTGCCTTAAGTTGAAATCCCCCAGGAGCAAGATGTTGGGTGCAGGAGCTGGAAGATTTTCCAGACAGTGGTCAATTTTTAACAGCTGTTCCTGGAATTGCTGGGATGTTGCATCGGGAGGCTTGTAGACTACCACAATGACTAGGTTTTGGTTCTCGACCTTTACTGCTAAAACTTCCACTACGTCATTTGAGGCATTAAGCAGTTCTGTGCAAACAAGTGACTCTGCAATGTACAGGCCAACCCCCCCCTTTTGCCTGTTCACTCTGTCACATCTGTATAGGTTGTAACCTGGGATCCATATTTCATTGTCCAAGTGATCCTTTATGTGGGTCTCAGTGAAAGCCGCGAACATTGCCTTCCCAAACTATTCCACTTACTGACTACTCTGTGGCTGAAGAAATACTTCCTAACATCCCTGTGATTCATCTGTGTCTTCAGCTTCCAACTGTGTCCCCTTGTTACTGTGTCCAATCTCTGGAACATCCTGTCTTTGTCCACCTTGTCAATTCCTCTCAGTATTTTGTATGTCGTTATCATGTCCCCCCTATCTCTCCTGTCCTCCAGTGTCATCAGGTTGATTTCCCTTAACCTCTCCTCGTAGGACATACCTCTTAGCTCTGGGACTAGTCTTGTTGCAAACCTTTGCACTTTCTCTAGTTTCTTCACGTGCTTGGCTAGGTGTGTGTGTGTGTGTGTGTGTGTGTGTGTGTGTGTGTGTGTGTGTGTGTGTGTGTGTGTGTGTGTGTGTGTGTGTGTGTGTGTGTGTGTGTGTACTCACCTATTTGTACTCACCTATTTGTGGTTGCAGGGGTCGAGTCATAGCTCCTGGCCCCGCCTCTTCACTGATTGCTACTAGGTCCTCTCTCTCCCTGCTCCATGAGCTTTATCATACCTAGCCTTAAAACTATGTATGGTTCCCGCCTCCACTACTTCACTTTCTAGGCTATTCCACGGCTTGACTACTCTATGACTGAAGAAATACTTCCTAACATCCCTTTGATTCATCTGAGTCTTCAACTTCCAATTGTGACCTCTTGTGTCTGTGTCCCATCTCAGGAACATCCCGTCTTTGTCCACCTCGTCTATTCCGCGCAGTATTTTATATGTCATTATCATGTCTCCCCTGACCCTCCTGGCCTCCAGTGTCGTCAGGCCGATTTCCCTCAACCTTTCTTCGTAGGACAATCCCCGTAGCTCTGGGACTAGTCTTGTTGCAAACCTTTGCACTTTCTCTAATTTCTTGACGTGCTTGACTAGGTGTGGATTCCAAACTGGTGCTGCATACTCCAGTATGGGCCTGATGTAAATGGTATACAGAGTTTTGAACGAATCCTTACTCAGGTATCAGAACGCTATCCGTAGGTTTGCCAGGCGCCCATATGCTGCAGCAGTTATCTGATTGATGTGCACCTCAGGAGATATGCTCGGTGTTATACTCACCCCAAATCTTTTTCCTTGAGTAAGGTTTGCAGACTTTGGCGATCTAAACTATATTGTGTCTGCAGTCTTCTTTGCCCTTCCCCAATCTTCATGACTTTTGCATTTGGCAGGGTTAAACTCAAGGAGCCAGTTGCTGGACCAGGCTTGTAGCCTGTCCAGGTCTCTTTGTAGTCCTGCCTGATCCTCATCCGATTGATTCTTCTCATTAACTTCACATCATCCAAAACAAGGACACTTCTGAGTCTACCCCTTCCGTTATGTCATTCACATATACCAAGAACAGCACAGGTCCTAGGACTGACCCCTGTGGAACCCCGCTTGTCACAGGCGCCCACTCTGACACCTTGTCACGTACCATGACTCGTTGTTGTCTCCCTGTCAGGTATTCTCTGATCCATTGCAGTGCCTTTCCTGTTATGTGTGCCTGATCCTCTTGCTTTTGCAGTAACCTCTTGTGAGGAACTGTGTCGAAGGCCTTCTTGCAGTCCAAAAAAATGCAGTCGATCCACCCCTCTCTCTCTTGTCTTACTTCTGTCACCTTGTCATAAAACTCTAGTATTTTTGTGTGTGTGTGTGTGTGTGTGTGTGTGTGTGTGTGTGTGTGTGTGTGTGTGTGTGTACTCACCTAGTTGTACTCACCTAGTTGAGGTTGCAGGGGTCGAGTCCAAGCTCCTGGCCCCGCCTCTTCACTGGTCGCTACTAGGTCACTCTCCCTGAACCATGAGCTTTATCGTACCTCTGCTTAAAGCTATGTATGGATCCTGCCTCCACTACATCACTTCCCAAACTATTCCACTTCCTGACTACTCTGTGGCTGAAGAAATACTTCCTAACATCCCTGTGATTCATCTGTGTCTTCAACTTCCAACTGTGTCCCCTTGTTACTGTGTCCAATCTCTGGAACATCCTGTCTTTGTCCACCTTGTCAATTCCTCTCAGTATTTTGTATGTCGTTATCATGTCCCCCCTATCTCTCCTGTGTGTGTGTGTGTGTGTATGTGTGACCCAATTAATATTTGCACCAATAACTAATTACAGTTGTGACCGGGTGTGGACGTGTGAATGGCTCATTACTTTGTAATTTGTTCATGATTGCAACCATATATAGATGTGTAGATGATTCATTACCTTTGTAACTTGTCATGATTGTGACCAGATCTACTTGGAGTTCTTTGCCTTTGTAACTTGTTCAGCTCTCAAAACTTTGGGGTGCAGTCCCTGGGCCCATTATGTAATCTTTTGACTACCGTCCACAGAATGGGTATGGGGTGCATAATAAGCATATTAATTAAACTAAACTGGCAATAGATGATTGAGTGATCATTCATACTGCTACGTTTTGCTGAGTTGTTATTGACTTAAGGTGAGTTGCTGTTGTGGATCCCCAGGCACAAATAGCATAGGTGAGGTAGGGTATATCAGTGTGGAGCATACTGTAAGGAGTGCTTACACAGTAGGCTTTTCAACTGAATACAGAGGAGGCAGCAGAAGCAGTAGAGATGTAAAGATGATGTAATCAGTCCATCACCCTCAAAGACGTAGTTTTAAGGTGGTCAATCCCTCAGGCTGAAGAAGTGTTTATTGCTTGACAAGTACTTACGAATGAGAAGGGTTGGATTTGAGAGGGGCCTACCCAGTAGGTTTGCTACACTGCATCTCACTGGTTACATTCTTACTTCTGCTAGTGGGCCCTGCCTTTTCTGTCATCAAGATTTTCTGCGCCTCTCCTTGGCAGTATGTAAGTCTCCTTTCTGTTGCTGCAGCTTCACAGTGTTCCAGTCTATGGAGCAGAACTTTTCTCCAGACTGAGAGACTGACCATCTCAAAATTACATCTTTGAGGGTGACGGACTAATTAGATTGTCTTTACATTTTTACTATTTGTGATGTCTTCTCTGTATTAGACTGCATCAGCCTACTATGTAGGCTGAACGTTACAAAATAAAGACACCTTACTGTTGCACATGTGTCTTATCAAGGTTCAGTGTGATGTTGGTCAACTCTCCTGCTCACACGATGCAATATCCATATTTCTATAGTTTCTGCTTCTCTTCAGAGTAGCGGCGGTGGTGGTGTTTACAAATGTAGAGTCAAGTTGTTACTTGCAAATTCTAGTGAGCTATGGCCAACCACTTACAGTCAAGAAGGGTCTTGTGAGAGAGACTAGTGGTATACCTGGAGGGTATTCCGAGGGTCAACGAAACCCGTGACCCAGTCCATGACCAGGCCTTGCGGTGGATCAAGGCCTGATTAATCAGGCTCTTATTGCTGGCGGCATACAAACCGATGTACGAACCACAGCCCGGCTGGTCTGGTAGTGACTTCAGGTGTCTGTCCAGCTCCTTCAAGAAAACAACCAGGGGTCTATTTTATGTATACTGGGAGGCAGCTGAACAGTCTTGGGCCCCTGACACTTATTGTGTTGTCTCTTAGCGTACTCATGGTGCCCCTGCTTTTCAATGCGGGATGTTGCACCGCCTGCCAAGTCTTTTACTTTCATAGGAAGTGATTTCCATTTGTAGTTCTGCGACTAGTCCCTCTAGGATTTTCCAAGTGTACATTATCATGTATCTGTCTCGCCTGCATTCCAAAGAGTATAGGTCAGGGGACTTCAACCATTCCCAGTAATTTAGATGCTTTATGGTATTTATACGTGCATTAAAGGTTCTCTGTATAATCTCCAGGTCTGCAATTTCGCCTGCCTTGAAAGGGGCCGTTAGTGTACGGCAATATTCCAACCTGGAGAGAACAAGCGATTTGAGGAGAATCATCAATGGCTTGGCATCCCTAGTTTTGAATGTTTTCATTATCCATTCTATCATTTTTCCTACCAGATGTGGCAGATACACTGTTGTGATCTTTGAAAGTGAGATGATCTGACATTACCACTCCCAGGTCCTTCACATTAGTTTTTCGTTCTACTGTGTGATTGGAATTTCTTTTATACTCTGATACAGTTTTTATTTCCTTGAGTTTTCCATAGTGGAGTAACTGAAATTTCTCTTCATTGAGCTTCATATTGTTTTCTGATGCCCATTGAAAGAGTTAATGTCCAGTTGGAGATTTGCAGTGTATTCAATAGATGACACTGTCATGCAGATTCTGGTATCATCAGCAAAGAACTTAGTGCAGTGCCTTATATCTCTGTCTATGTTAGATATGAGGATGAGGAAAAAGGATTGGGGGGGGGGGTAAGTAGTGAACCCTGTGGAAGAGAACTTTTCACTGTTGCTGCCTCTGACTTTACTCTGTTTACTATTACTCTTTGTGTTGTATTTGTTACGAAATTATAGATCCATCTACCAACTCTTCCTGTTATTCCTTTATCATGCACTTTGTGTGCTATTATGCCATGATCACATTTCTTGAAGGCTTTCACAAAGTCTGTATATACTGCATCTGCATTTTAATTGTCCTCCTGTGCATCCAAGACCATGTCATAGTGATCCAGTAGCTGTGAGAGGCAGGGGCATCCTGTTCTAAACCCATGGTGCCCTGGGTTGTGCAACTAATGGGTACCCAAGCGGTTGGCGATCTTCTTTCTTAGAACTCTTTCAAAGATCTTTATGATGTGGGATGTTAGTGCTATTGATCTGTAATTCTTTCCAATTGCTTTGCTGCCACCCGTGTGGAGGGAAGTTATACCAGTTGCTTTTAGTGACAGTGGGATAACCCGTGTCCACGCTCCCTCTCCACAGTATACTTAAGGCACATGAAAGGAGTTTCTTGCATGAAAGTTCTTGATGAACACGGAGTTCCATGAGGCTGGACCTGGAGCCAAGTGCATCGGCATATCATTTATTGCTTATTCAAAGTCCTGTGGTCCTAGGATAATATTAGAAATTCTTGAATTAACCATATTTTGAGTCTCGGTCATAAAAAAATAATTTAGATTGTCGACCCTTAGTCTGATTAATGGCTCACCAAACGTTTTGAGTCATAATGGGACTTCATCTCACTCATTTCTTTGCTGTCTTCTAAGTCCCATCTCGTTTAAGCAGGGGCCCAATTAATACTGGATGAGGATTTTGCCCTAGATTTGTCATAGGAAAAGAAATAGTTTTTTTTTTTTTTAATTTTATTGACGGCTTTAAGTTTCTGGGCTCCTGCATGATCCCCTGAGCTTAGGTTTGATATTTTCTATTTCTCTGGCCAGTGCCTCTTTCTGTATTTCAGATATACTGGCCTCTTGCAACAGTTCTGTGATTCTTTACCTTCGCCTGTAGAGGGAGTACCTCTCTCTTTCTAGTTTACATCTTCTCTTCTTTTTTTCTTAAGGGAATGTGCCTTGAGTATACCTCAAGTACCACATATCATTATTGAAGTTGAATATGGTGAAAACATCCTCATAACTGATCTCATTTTGCTGGTCAGTAGCACTGCACACACATCTCTGTACTTCTATTATACTGTGATCGGAGTGTATTGTCTTTGGTACTGTTATATTTTGTACCAGATCATCATTATTACCGAAAATAAAGTCAAGTGTATTTTCTAGTCTTGTTGGCTCCACTATTTGCTGGCTTAAGGTGAATTTGTTGCAGAGATTTAATGGCTCATGTATGTGTGAATTTTCATCTGAGCTGCCTCCTGGACTTAGCTCTGCTAAAACATTTGTCACATTTCTTCATATTAGGTGTCGTAAGTTGAAATCACCCAGCAACATGATATCTGGGGCAGGAGTTACATTTTCCAGACAATAGTCAATTTTCAGAGCTGTTCCTTGAATTGTTGGGAAGTTGTATCAGGTGGCTTGTATACAACTAATAACTTCTGTAGCTGGAGTGGCTAAGAAAGAAACGAAGAGGTGTATATGTGCTGAGAGGTTACTGTAATTCCTTTTTATGAGATTAAAGTATTTTTGGCTGGTGGTGAATAGGTAACATGCAGCCTTAATGACCCTCATGTAATTGGCACGTTCTAAGTCCCATTAACCAACTAACCTAAATCAGTTGTGTAGGACGGAGAATAAGGTTGATTTGCCCATATATCTCAACTTACCTGAGGATTTCCTCAGGGAACTGTCAGTTATGAGCTGAATGCTATTACACTGAACTACAGGTCAGTTGATATATCAGTACATGGGGCTACTCACCTAGTGAATATAGATGATGGTGGTCCATCTCTTGAAGTAGGTGAGCATCGAGAGTAATATGCTGGCCCCCACGCCCACATCCCTCAGGCTGGGACACACCCACACCCACACTTCCCTCAGGCCCCCACTCAAACCTTGCGCCAGACACTGCCGCCTCCCCGCCTCCTGCAACATACACGTAAAACACCAGAAAAAAACTATGACAAAATGAACAACAAAATTATTGGTACAAGCAGTAGGGGAAAATAAAGACCCATTAAGTGCCACTGTAATCTTTGTACGTCCATCTATCCATATCTTTACTATGCACCTCATCCACTGGCATGGGGTGCATAATAAAGATATTAAGTAACATGTAAACTTTATGATTACTTGGCCAAAATGTATTGCGTAATAATAAGTGCTTTGAAATTGGGCAACTACATGAGGTATGGAAGATGGTAAATCTAGACCCCATTTTTAAGAAAGGAGACAGACACGAGGCACTAAACTACAGACCAGTGTCACTGACGTGTATAGTGTGCAGAGTCATGGAGAAGGTTATCAGAAGGAGAGCGGTGGAGCACCTAGAACAGAGCAAGATTATAAACGACAACCAGCACGGATTCAGAGAAGGAAAATCCTTTATGACAAGGTAACATCAGTAAGACACGAGAGAGAGGGGTAGGTAGATTGCATTTTCTTTGACTGCAAGAAGGTCATCGACATAGTCACAAGAGATTAGTGCAAAAGCTAGAGGATCAGGTACACATAACAGGAAGGGCATTGCAATGGATCAGAGAATACCTGACAGGGAGGCAACAGTGAGTCATGGTACGTGACGAGGTGTCAGAGTGGGCACCTATGACGCACGAGGTTCCAAAGGGGTCAGTCCTAGGACCAGTGTTATTTTTGGTATATGTGAATGACATGACGGAAGAGATAGACTACTCAGAAGTGTCCCTGTTTGCAAATGATGTAAAGTTAACGAGGAGAATTAAATCAGATGAGCATCAGGGAGGACTACAAAGAGACCTGGACAGGCTGGAAGCCTGGTCCAGCAACTGACTCCTCGAATTTAACCCCGCCAAATGCAAAGTAATGAAGATCGGGGAAAGACAAAGAAGACCGCAGACAGAGTATAAGCTAGGTGGCCAAAGACTGCATACCTCACTTAAGGAAAAGGATTTCTGGGGTGAGTATAATACCGAGCACATCTCCTGAGGTGCACATCAACCAGATAACTGCTGCAGCATATGGGCGCCTGGCAATCCTGAGAATAGCATTCTGATATCTCAGTAAGGAATCTTTCAAAACTCTGTACACTGTGTACATCAGGCCCATACTGGAGTATGCAGCACCAGTTTGGAACCCACACTTGGTCAAGCACGTCAAGAAATTAGAGAAAGTGCAAAGGTTTGCAACAAGACTAGTTCCAGAGCAAAAGGTGATTGTCCTACGAAGAAAGGTCAAGGGAAATCGGTCTGACGACACTTGAGGACAGGAGGGTTAGTGGAGGCATGATAACGACATACAAAATACTGTGAGGAATTGACAAGGTGGACAGAGACAAGATGTTCCAGAAAGGGGACACAGAAACAAGGGGTCACAATTGGAAGTTGAAGACTCAGATGAGTCAAAAGGATGTTAGGAAGTATTTCTTCAGTCACAGAGTTGTCAGGAAGTGGAACAGTCTAGCAAGTGACGAAGTGGAGGCAGGCACCATACATCGTTTTAAGAAGAGGTTTGAGCTATGACTCGACCCCTGCAACCACAAATAGGTGACTACACACACACACACACACGCACACACAGTATTATTTCTGAATCCTTCCTTTTAGAGGCCTGGACAGTCGAGACGGTAGAGTGCCCGACTGTCAATTTATAGACCGTGGTTTGAGCCCTTCGTCCACCCATATCTATCTATCTATCTCTCTCTCTCTCTCTCTCTCTCTCTCTCTCTCTCTCTCTCTCTCTCTCTCTCTCTCTCTCTCTCTCTCTGTGTGTGTGTGTGTGTGTGTGTGTGGTGGAGGTAAACTCACCTTGCAGCACTCTAATGTTAGCGGTGGACCAGCGTTGCCAGGTAGCCTGACGTGAAGTCTTCACTGCACATGCCCGTGCCATGCCCACTGGCACCACCACGCCCACCTGCTCTCCCAGGTACACGCGCTGGTGGGTTGCCTGCCACAGACGCTGTGAGAACATACCAAGGGCAGCCTGCCAGGCGAAAGAGATTATTAACATGGGACTTTGTCAACTCTTCAGTGTTCACCCACAAACTCAAAACCAAATTCCCACATCATATAATATGAAAACAATACATTTATGCGTTATATATAAAAGAAAACCTTTAAATTTGTGCTTTGATGCTCATGAACAACTCCTGATCCAAGGAACTGGAGCTACCGTCACTTGCCTCAGATAAAAGGTTTTCCCGGGATATCAAATAATGAGGAGGACCTGAGAAACAGTAGGTGGAGCAGCACTGCTGATCACCACCCATTGTATTAATCGGGTGATGAATGAAGTAAACAGAGAGGGGTCGAACTGCTACATAATAAGGACACTCATAATTATCTAGGAGACCCAAGGTGATGATAGCTGTTATGTACAACCCACCACTCAACAGCAGGAATATGAGAAGAGCAACAGGACAGTGGTGGCCACAACAGCAGGGGCAGCTAGAATAATAATAATATAACAACTGAGTGTTATATTCCTTGCCCGAAGTCCTCTGCATTTCTGGCAGACCTAAGACTAACTTAAGATTAATAAGGTAATAAGAGCGCAGTAACTGTATATAAGGTCATTAGGTGAGTTACAATGAATACAAGAAAATTGACTAGTTTATTAGTTCATGTTATATAACTTTAATAAGTTTGGTAGAGAACAATTATATTTTTGATTATTAACCTGAGGTGGACACAATGGAATAATTAACATTTGAGAGGATTACATATACTGAGACTAAGTATATATTGATTATAATGTTTTAACTAAGTTAATGATATTCAGCAAATGCATGTATAGTTTTTACATATGTATTTATGGTGGGCGAGGATAGGTTAAGGAGATAAGGTGTTTCCGAAGTGTAGTTTTAAAAATGCCGAGTCAGTGGTTCTGGAGATTTCTGGCAGAGAGTTCCAGATTTTGGGTCCTTTTATATACATTGAGTTTTTGAAAAGATTTAGCCTGACACAGGGAATGTTACAGAGATTTTTGTGCCTAGTATTGTGTCTATGGGTCCTGTTGCAACTGTCAAGAAAGCGCTTCAGGTAGAAATTTATATTAGACTTGGGTGTTCTGTTAATGCAGGTTGCACAGTAGTACGAGTGAATGTTTTGTATAGTGAGTAAGTTTAGGTGTTTGACGTGGGGGGGGGGGTTGTCTAGCTGTGGATTGTGTGATCATTCACACTGCAGCTTTTTGTTGGGTTATTATTGGCTTTAGGTGACTTGTTGTTGTGGAACCCCAGGTACAAATTGTATAGTTGAGGTAGAGGTAGATCAGTGAATGGTATATTGTAAGTAGTGCTGTTTGTGGTACATAGTAACGTATAGTTCATGCCAACTGTTTTAGATACTTTTTTTGTTATGTGTTGGATATGGGTGTTGAATTTCAGGTTGCTGTCATTTTTAGACAGGAATTTTCCCTCATTATGTTTAGCAATAATGATGTTGTTGGTATAAACCTTGGTAATAAATACCGACAAGTTGGTTTAGAAAGACAAGTAAGCAAACACTATGACATTTATTAGAAAACGTTTCGGTCATGGGACCTTGATCACTTCTATTAGAAGTGATCAAGATCCCAGGACCGAAACGTTTTCTAATATGTCATAGTGTTTGCTTACGTGTCTTTCTAAACCAATGATGTTGTTAAACATAATGTTTAGTTGGACCTCACTTGCTCTACTTCCAAACAATGTAAAAATTTTGTCTATGTTCAGTGTAAGTTTACTGACAGTCATCCAGGTTGCTATTTTTGCGAGCTCTCCATTAACAAGAGTGTTGAGTGAGGATAGATTAGGGTGAGAGATGACAAAACTCGTGTCGTCAGCAAAGAGAATAGGCGTAAGTTTTTGTGACACGCTTGGAAGGTCGCTGATGTATGAAAGGAAAAGGAGGGGGCCAAGAACGCTTCCCTGTGGTACACCAGTATCCAGGGTCTTGTTGAAGAGGTTGTGTCCTTGATAGAGACGTATTGCTTTCTATTAGTAAGGTACGACTTGACATGTGCAAATGCGTGTCCTCTTATACCGTAATGATCAAGTTTGAGGAGTAGGATGTTGTGGTTTACTGTATCAAAAGCTTTCTTAAGTCGCTAGAGTCCAAGCGGGTATTCGCTTTTTCAAGAGCTGTATAAATTAAGTTAGCATTTTTATTAAAGCGTCATTTGTGCTTTTGTTTTTCTTGAAGCCAAACTGGCAGGGGTTGAGGATGCTTTGTGATGTTATGAAGGAGCATAACCTTTTGTGTATAAGCTTCTCGATGATTTTGGAAAGTAAAAGCAAGTTTGATATTGGCCAATAATTGTTTATATCTGTTAGGTCACCACCTTTGTGTATTGGTGTAATCCTTGCTATTTTGAGTGATGCCGGGAAAGTGTTGGTTTCTAGTGATTTGTTAAAGAGTAATACAATGGTGAGTGAAAGGATATGAGCCGCTCGTTTGTACAGTAGTGGTGGTATTTGGGTTACATTTCCTGATTTGTTTTTTAGAGAATTAATAATCATGGTAACCTCAGTGGGCTCTATTGGTGTAAGACAGAGAGATGTTGGGAAGTATCCATCTAGATAATCAGTTAGTTTAATATCTTTATTATGCACCCCACACAGGTACATAATGGGTCCAGGGACTGGACCCCAAAGTTTTGATAGCTGGACAAGTTGCAAAGATAATGAACTCCAGGTAGATCTGGTCACAATCATGAAAACTTACAAAGGTAATGAACCATCTACACGTCAATACACGGTTACAATCATGAACATAAGATATTATCTCCTTTATAACATAATAATAAGGTATTAAAGGACCCCACTGGAAATAAGTCACTTTGTCTGACCTTTTTTTTGGGTTATCCCAGGTTCTCTACACATATGCTGCTATGTATGATAATCTGTGTAATTGTGTTTGTGTATACCTAAATAAACTTACTTATAACAAATTACAGAGTAATGAGCCATTAGCTCGGGCAACGATAATTGGAATTTTACTGGCGAGATTTGATCCTATATTTGAGAAGAAGTCATTTATCTTGTTAGCTGTATCAAGTGGCTGGAGTTTCGGTTTGTTTGGTTTAGTTAGTACAATATTACTAGTTCTGTTCGGTTTATGGTGCCCAGGATCTGAGAGAGTGTCGTCCACGTCTTTTTAATATCTCCTCTCGTTTCCTGGAGTATACCTGGAGAGGGTTTCGGGGGTCAACGCCCCCGCTGCCCGGTCTGTGATCAAGCCTCATGGTGGATCAGGGCCTGATCAACCAGGCTGTTACTGTTGGCTGCACGCAACCTGACGTACTAACCACAGCCCGGCTGGTAAGTAAGTAAGTAAGTAAGTAAATTTATTCAGGTATACACAAATACAGTTACATAGAATTATCATACATAGCAGCATATGTGTAGAGAACCTGGGATAACCCAAAAAAGTCAGACAGAGTGACTTATTTCCATTGGGGTCCTTTTACCTTATTATTATAATATAAAGGTTATAATATTTTCTTATTATTCTATAATGAAGATAACATCTTATTATCATACTAAAAAGACTATCTACTACACGAGGGTCATTAAGACTATCTACAATACGAGGGTCATTAAGACTATCTACTACCCGAGGGTCATTACGACTATCTACCATACGAGGGTCATTACTAGGAATAAGGTAAAATTTACACGTATGTTAGCTAAAAAAATAGAAAATCATTCCCCTCCCTTTCTGTAGCTTCATTCAGTCAAGTACTGACTTTAGGTGCTTATCCAATGCCTTCTTGAAGACAGTCAGGGGTCTATTGGTAATCCCCCTTATGTATGCTGGGAGGCAGTTGAAAAGTCTTGAGCCCCTGACACTTATTGTGTTGTCTCTTATCGTGTTAGTGACACCCCTGCTTTTCATTGGAGGGATGTTGTATTGTTTGCCGAGTCTTTTGCTTTCATAGGGAGTGATTTTCGTGTGCAAGTTTGGTACCAGTTCCTCTAGGATTTTCCAAGTGTATATAATCATGTATCTCTCCCGCTTGCATTTTAGGGAGTACAGGTTTAGGACCTTCAAGCGTTCCCAGTAATTTAGGTATTTTATCTCCGTTATGCGCGCCGTGAAGGTTCTCTGTACATTTTCTAGGTCAGCAATTTCACCTGCCTTGAAAGGTGCTGTTAGTGTGCAGCAATATTCCAGCCTAGATAGCACAAGCGACCTGAAGAGTGTCATCATGGGCTTGGCATCCCTAGTTTTGAAGGTTCTCATTATCCATGCTGTCATTTTTCTAGCAGATGCGATTGAGACAATGTCGTGGTCTTGAAGGTGAGATCCTCTGACATTATCACTTCCAGGTCTTTTACATTAGTTTTCGCTCTATTGTGTAGCTGGAATTTGTTTTATACTCCGATACAGTTTTAATTTCCTCACGCTTTCCATATCGGAGTAATTGAAATTTCTCATCATTGAACTTCATATTGTTTTCTGTGACCCATTTAAAGATTTGGTTGATGTCCGCCTGGAGTCTTGCAGTGTCTGCAGTGGAGGACACTGTCATGCAAATTCGGGTGTCATCTGCAAAGGAAGACACGGTGCTGTGACTTACATCCTTGTCTATGTCAGATATGAGGATGAGGAACAGGATGGGAGTGAGTACTGTGCCTTGTGGAACAGAGCTATTCACCGCAGCCGCCTCTTTGTGTTCTATTTGTCAGGAAATTATAGATCCATCTACCAACTTTGCCTGTTATTCCTCCATCACGCATTTTGTGCATTATTACACCATGGTCACACTTGGCAAAGGCTTTTGCAGTCTGTGTATACTACATCTGCGTTTTGTTTGTGTTCTATCGCATCCAGGACCTTGTTATAGTGATCCAGTAGTTGGGACAGACAGGAGCGACCTGCTCTAAACCCATGTTGCTCTAAGTTGTGTAATTGATGGGTATCTAGATGGGTAGCGATATTGCTTCTTAGAACCCTTTCAAAGATTTTTATGATATGGAACGTTACCGCTATCGGTCTG
Organism: Cherax quadricarinatus; assembly: GCF_038502225.1. Classification (NCBI taxonomy): domain Eukaryota; kingdom Metazoa; phylum Arthropoda; class Malacostraca; order Decapoda; family Parastacidae; genus Cherax; species Cherax quadricarinatus. The sequence goes on from NC_091330.1 coordinate 18,045,804, forward strand.
TAGTTCTTTGCTTTTGCTTTACTGTCCCCTTTGTAGAGTGGGGCTATGTTTGTTGTTTTTTTAGCAGCTGTGGGACGACCCCCGTGTCCATGCTCCCTCTCCAGAGGATGATAGGGGGCTTCTTGCAGTTCTTGATGAACACGGAGTTCCACGAGTCTGGCCCTGGGGCAGACTGCATGGGCATGTTATTTATCGCCTCTTCGAAGTCATTTGGTGTCTGGATAATATCAGATAGGTTTGAGTCTACTAAATTCTGTCTCGCTCATAAAAAAATTCATTTAGGTCTTCGACTCTCAGTCTGGTTAGCGACTCGCTAAAAACAGTCATATTGGGATTCACTCATTTCCTTGCTGTCATCTGTGTAGGACCCATCTCGTCTAAGTAGGGGCCCAATACTGGATGTTGTTCTCGACTTTGATTTGGCACAAGAAAAGAAATATTTTGGGTTTCTTTCAATTTCATTTATGGCTTTTAGTTCTTCCCGCATTTCTTGACTCCTGTAAGATTCCTTTAGCTGTAGTTTGATGTTTGCTATTTATCTGACCAGTGTCTCCCTTCGTATTACAGATACATTTCGCTCTTTTAGTCACTCTGTTATTCTTTGCCTTCGCCTGTATAGGGAGCGCCTTTCTCTTTCTAGTTTACAATCTAGACACAGAGTTGGATCCGTGTTGCTTAGTCTATCTTCCCAGTTTATATCACTTAGGACCTGGTTGACTTGGTCCCACCTTATGTTTTAGTTACTGAAGTTGAATTTGGTGAAGGCTCCCTCGTGACTGATCACATTTTGTTGGTCTGAGGCCCCCGGCATACCTGTCTGAACCTCTGTTATGTTGTGATCTGAGTATATTGTTTTTGATATGGTAATATTTCGTATCAGATCATCATTGTTAGTGAAGATGAGGTCCAGTGTATTTTCCAATCTTGTTGGCTCTAATATTTGTTGGTTTAAGATGAATTTGGTGCAGAAATTTAAAAGCTCATATGTGTGCGACTTTTCATCTGAGCTGCCTCCTAAGGTTATGTCTGATACAGCATTATTTGCTACAATCCTCCATTTTAGGTGCCTTAGGTTGAAATCCCCCACGAGCAAGATGTTTGGGGCAGGAGCTGGAAGATTTTTCAAGACAGTGGTCTATTTTCAAAAGCTCTTCCTGGAATTGTTGGGAAGTTGCATCTTGAAGCTTATATACAACCACAATGACCAGGTTTCGGTTCTCGATCTTTACTGCCAAAATTTCAACTACATCATTTGAGGTATTCAGTAGTTCTGAGCATATCAGTGACTCTGTGACGTACAGGCCAACCCCCCTTCCCTCCTTTTGCCTGTTCACTCTGTCGCATCTGTATGGTTATAACCTGGAATCCATATTTCATGTGGATCTTTGTGAAAACCGCGAACATTGAGTTTGACTCTGTAAGCAGTCCACAGATGAAAGATATTTTGTTGTTCGTTGCTGGCTTTAGACCCTGTATATTTGCAAAGCTGAATGTCGTCGGATTAGTGGTACTGGTGTTGTTTTGGAGTGGAGGCCATCGACCGTGATTCCACTCCAGAAATGATCGGAGTTGGTGTACGATTTCTGTCATTTCCTGCCAGCTTTTTTTCCTTTCCTGGCGCTAAAAAAAAAAAAACTGTCTATCTGGAGTGGCTGTGGCTACCCAGGTTTTCCCATGGTCTGAATGTTCTGTATCTTCTTGCCCCCTTTAGGTGGTGTGTCTGACAATATAAGTTATAGCACTGTCTTTCCTGAACTGAAGATTGACACATTGCAGGATGGAAGGTTTCATTTTCCTGTTGTCATGTGGGCATGGCATTTCCTGGGATGGTCAAAGTTGCACGTCCCATCTGTTTTCCCAGATATTTCATGCCTGCAGATACCTAATGCTAAGAATTTGCATAGGTCCGATTTATGTTTACCTTGGTTTTTCGTGACTGCATTTCCTACTCGTGCGTGTTTTCCTGTCTCTTTACTATCCTCAGCACTTGTACTAACAATGGTGCCTTCACCAGTTTTTTCCTGGTATTTTGTTTTCACTATTCCTCGAGGCATCCCCTTCTTTACTCTCTCCAGTGGTATCGCTAGTTTGTAGCTTTGGGTTTTGCATATCCTTGTCTACACTTGTTTCCCCACTAAAGCTCCTGTCTCCCTCCAGGTCACCAACTTTCATTTCTGTATTCTTACAGTTACTGTCTACCAGGACATCATCTGCACCAGGTGTGATAGCACCATCTGGCCCAGTACTTTTGTTTTCCCATCTGTTATAGAATGCTGTCAGGTTTTCTATGAAGGCCATTATGATGTTTCCGTCTTTTATTACCAATGTGACTTTCTTCCACAGTTGGTTCTCATTTGGACATACCCAAAAACACTGCAGTGAATCTATTATAAGAATTTAGTTGCTTGGACTTTCTGATTAATTTGGTGAGGAATTGACGTATAGTGTTTGATAAATTCTTTAGGTATTAAGCCCGTGGCCTGGTGGCCACGGGCTTCACACGGCGAGGGTCTGGGTTCGATTCCATGCGAGGGTAAAAACATTAGGCGTGTTTCTTTACACCGGTTGTCTATGTTCACCCATCAGTAAAATGGGTACCTGGTGTGGGTCGCATCCTGGGACAAAACTGACCTAAATTGCCCAAAATGCTCTGCATGACAAGCGACTTTTTATATAGCAGTATGTCAGTGATGTCAACTGGGACTGTATACCTTGTACATGTACTGGTAGTAAATAAAGATATTATTATTATTATTATTATTATTATTATTGTTGTTGTTGTGTTTGATATTAAATTATCTTAGAACGGTGTTAGTAAGTCATGGGCAACTTAGTCTTTTTTAGTGATCTGTTTAGTTTTTATGGGACAATGTTTATTATATAATCTCTGTATTTTGTTTAGAAATATGTCTACCCATTGACTGATAACAACAGTATTGGAAAATTCTGTAGGCCAGTCAACTGAGTTTAGTTCTGTAGTGAAGTTACTTATTGTTAAGTAAGACACATATGCAACAGTTACGTATCTTTATTTCGAAACGTTTCGCCTACGCAGTAGACTTCTTCAGTCGAGTACAGAAAAGTTGATAGAAGCAGAAGAATCTTGAAGTAATCAGTGAAGTTACTTATTGATGCCTCACCATGGAGTCGAAAAGAGAACTTATTTTATTCCAATGTTGCTTACAAATGTTTGTTATGAGGAAAGTTGGGTAGTGGTCAGTAGTGTCGTCCGTGATTATCCCCGCTTTTAGGAGGAGCTAGTGTGTTTGTCCATATGTGGTCAATTATGGTTACACTCATCTCGGTCTTGTTGGTTTTGTAACTGGTGGTATGAGTAGTGTATTGTTCATATTGTTAACTCGGAGCCTCCTACTCGTAGGAGACCCCGAGTTATCGTTTACTAAAGACATAACATACAAACAAGACTTGCAACTACCGGAGTACCAACTCATGGCCTCCTACGAGTGAAACACCTGTATTTCCACGTGACTTCCTTGTCTTGCCACGAGATTATATTTAATATTAAGAGTATCGATGTAATCTTGTCGCTTCATCCATGCTGTACCACTGATTGATTGATGTTGGTTCGCCGGTTCTTCGGGCCCGGGTCTTCTCCAGATGGCGACCCGGCAACATGCTGTACCACTTCTCATCTGTATGGGCAGTTGTAGTACCATGGAGTGATCCTGCACGACTGCAGTCTACAGAAGCACCAAACACAGCTGCCAAGCTTGATCCTCCTCCTTTATGGTATAAACTATGATGTTTTTTATTTTACTCTTATCAATAGATATTATCATATTTTAGGTATTCGGGTGCGCTGGCAAATTTTAAGTGGGAAGTCCTGTCTATGGAGCGAGTTGAGACTCTTCTTTCAGAGTAAAGGTACTCTCGTAGACAAACATGCACAGCCTAAACCTCCTTACTCAGGAAACCTGATTATTATTATAAAAACAAGAGTTAAATCCACAAGGGTCACGGCGCTGCAGGGAGGGATGTGTAGAAGCAGAAAAGTGTGCGAAGGTCAAGAATAAGTAAGAGTCAGGGGTGTGCAAGTAGGGGGTTATTAACGTAGTGGTGGGGTTAGTACAAGCAAAACTTAAATCAAGGATGATTCAAGGGGCTAGTTTAAGTTAAAAAGTCAAAAAGATATTCTACAGTAAAGGCAGAAGTTTCAGCAAGGCCGTCAAGACTGTTGGGGCAGTTTAGATGTTGGAAGTGAGTCTTGTGTGAGACAACCTCTTATATATGTTGGCCGGATACGATCTGACAGTCTTCACAGCGTGGTGCTGGTTGTTTGTGTATGTTATATCCATGAGTGAGTCGCATGTGTCCAACATGTAAGTGCGAGAGTGCAGTCTCCCGAACTTGACAACGATGGAAGATACCCAAAATGCTCAACGTGGTTTGACATAAAACAATTTGTCGTGCTCCAAGACGGACCAACATTGTTGCCAGCGGTTGCGGAGGTGGTGAGACAACACTGAACAATAGTCTGAGCAAGGAATACCCATAAGGAAAATCTGAAGCTCTTGAATGGCTGACCGAGCGACAGAGTCTGTATGTTCACTGCCACGAACATGTCCAGGGACTCAGCAAAATACGACTTTCTGCATGCTAGAAATGTGACATGAGTAAGGATTCATTTCCCACACTTAAGGAACTCAAACTAACAACACTAAAACAAAGTGGAAGGGAGGGAATACATAAGCATGATTAGACAGAGTGGACAGACAAGCAGCTTGAGATGCGACGGGGTACAGGAGACAGGAAACAATCCGGGCAACCCATCTTCGCAAGTTTATATGGGTTTCTCACATGCGGTTTGTAACTTGAAAAAGCCCACTGTGTGGGCGAAACGTAGTCAATAAAGGATCACATTATACTGCATATGTGTTTATATTTCCATTGTAGCAAATTTCTTGGTTTACGTTACTTAGGTTATTTAGGTTACAATCGGCTAGTTTACAGATTAACTGAATAATGTTGGACTGTCCTCTATCAGTTAAAATTATCCAATTACAAGATACCATAAGAGCAATAAATAAATATAAGATAAACGTGATAAATGGTACTTACGTGTGAACAAAAAGAACAGGGACCCATCAAACACAATAGAATAACAGACAACAGGGATCACCAAGCACATCAAAACAGACAACGGGGACCCATCAAACACAATAGAATAACAGACAACAGGGACCACCAAGCACATCAAAACAGACAACGGGGACCCATCAAACACAATAGAATAACAGACAACAGGGACCACCAAGCACATCAAAACAGACAACGGGGACCCATCAAACACAATAGAATAACAGACAACAGGGACCACCAAGCACATCAAAACAGATAACGGGGACCCATCAAACACAATAGAATAACAGACAACAGGGACCACCAAGCACATCAAAACAGACAACGGGGACCCATCAAACACAATAGAATAACAGACAACAGGGACCACCAAGCACATCAAAACAGACAACGAGGACCCATCAAACACAATAGAATAACAGACAACAGGGACCACCAAGCACATCAAAACAGACAACGGGGACCCACCAAGCACAACAGAATAACAGACAACAGAGACCACCAAGCACATCAAAACAGACAACAGGGACCCACCAAGCACAACAGAATAACAGATAACAGGAACCACCAAGCACATCAAAACAGACAACAGGGACCCACCAAGCACAACAGAATAACAGCAACAGGGACCACCAAGCACATCAAAACAGACAACAGGGACCACCAAGCACATCAAAACAGACAACAGGGACCACCAAGCACATCAAAACAGACAACAGGGACCACCAAGCACACCAGAATAACAGACAACAGGAACCACCAAGCACATCAAAACAGACAACGGGGACCCACCAAGCACAACAGAATAACAGACAACAGGGACCACCAAGCACAACAGAATAACAGACAACAGGGACCACCAAGCACATCAAAACAGACAACAGGGACCCACCAAGCACAACAGAATAACAGACAACAGGGACCCACCAAGCACAACAGAATAACAGACAACAGGGACCCACCAAGCACAACAGAATAACAGACAACAGGGACCCACCAAGCACAACAGAATAACAGACAACAGGGACCACCAAGCACAACAGAATAACAGGCAACAGGGACCCACCAAGCACAACAGAATAACAGACAACAGGGACCCACCAAGCACAACAGAATAACAGACAACAGGGACCACCAAGCACAACAGAATAACAGACAACAGGGACCCACCAAGCACAACAGAATAACAGACAACAGGGACCACCAAGCACAACAGAATAACAGACAACAGGGACCACCAAGCACAACAGAATAAATCAAATACAATTTGAAGCTCTTTAAAGTGTGATCCACTTAACTGTGTTAGCAAGAGTGTAATACTGTGAGTTATTAAGAGAAGAAGCAAGAGTTCATCTGGAAACAATAATTAGTTTGACTTGTTATTCGTCTTTGTATGTTGAAAATCCTATTTAAGTAATTTAAGTAACTAGTTAGTAATCTGAGGACAGGTATGATAGTTACATTGTGGGAACAACATCTGTGTATAACTACTTTGTTCTATATGATAGTTACCTTCTGGTAACTATCATATAGAGCTTATTTCTTGGGTGGCATTGAAAATTGGGTTGGGCAAATGTTTTGTTAGTGGGATGAATTGTAAAGGACCTGCCTAGTATGGGCCAACAGGCCTCCTGCAGTGTTCCTCCTTTCTTATGTTCTTATGAAACACACGCAGTAACTACCTTATGCCGTATGATAGTTATACTGTGCCAGCAATAGCTATAAATCATTGTAATATTCTATTACAAAAGATGGGTTTGATACACGAGGTGATGAAGTGTCAGCGTGAGCTGGGAAACTTTAGTAATGTGATGAGGATATCGACCAGGATTCTTTTGTGTTGACTAGAAGAATCAAGAATATATTTTTAAAATAACATTACTATTAATATTGATACCTTTAATGCAAGACTTGCATACTTCCAGCAGGTACTGAAGTCTTCTTACACATGACTGGAATGTTTTCTTACAGAGGATGACATTCCAGGACTGGAAGTTTGTACCTCCATATCAAGGAGAGAGGACTGGGCGTCACGCTCTCTTGGACATGTCTTCTTCCCGCCCCTTCCCCCACTACCTTTTCCCCACCACCCTTTCCCTACCTCCCTTCCCCCCACCATCCTTCTACCACTCCATCCCTCACGTCCACATCTCCCCGTCTTCTCTGCACCATATTATCTCTCTCCTCCATTCACGCCCATGCTGCTTCAAGCTTCCTCTGGTAGTTGCTTCATGCACTCTCATCATGTACACGTCATGCACTCTCATGTACACGTCATTCACTCTCATCATCTACAAATCATTCAGTCTCATCATGTGCACGTCATGCACTCTCATGTACACGTCACTCTCATCATCTACAAATCATTCACTCTCATCATGTACACGTCATTCACTCTCATCATGTACACGTCATGCACTCTCATCATGTACACGTCATTCACTCTCATCATGTACACGTCATGCACTCTCATCATGTATACGTCGTTCTCATCATCTACACATCATTCACTCATCACGTACACGTCATGCACTCTTATTACGTACATGTCATGCACTCTCTTCATGTACACGTCATGCACTCATGTATACATCTCACCCATTGCTACCAGTCAGTGTGTATGGTCATGTCTGTACACATCTCAGTCTGCGAGGGTTGATCCCCAGCACTATGGTTCACTCTCTAACTTAGTATTAATAAATTAGACACATGTGCAGCTCTTGGGTATCTGTATTGAGGAAACGTTTCGCCACACAGCGGCTTCATCAGTCCATACAAAGGAGAATCGTGAAAAACAGGATAAGAATGGGTACGACCTACTTCCACACTGAATAAATGTGACACCACCTATGACTGCTGCACCTCTCCTGCCTACGGTATATAAGCTACTTCTCCGCACATATGCTGTATTCTATTCAAGATTGATGGACTGACCACATCGACTCGAGGCTGAGGGACTGATTACATCAGTCTTATCCTGTTCTTCACGATTCTCCTTTGTATGGACTGATGAAGTCACTGTGTGGCGAAACGTTTCCTCAATAAAGATACCCAAGAGTTGCACATGTGTCTAATTTATCAACGTGTCAGTTCTCTGAACCATTCACCTACAACTTAGTATTATTATCTAAGATGGTGACTAACATCAAATACACAACTTCTCTCCAGGATAATAAAACAAATGCCACAAGAATAATGGGGAGAATTATGCGAACATTTAAAAGAGACAAGTCACGACAATGACGATATTATTATTCAAATTAATTATGTTTGAAAATCTATAATATTGTAATATTGTTCTGTGTTCAGAGGGAGTGTCAAGACTGGTGTTCAGAGGGAGTGTCAAGACTGGTGTTCAGAGGGAGTGTCAAGACTGGTGTTCAGAGGGAGTGTCAAGACTGGTGTTCAGAGGGAGTGTCAAGACTGGTGTTCAGAGGGAGTGTCAAGACTGGTGTTCAGAGGGAGTGTCAAGACTGGTGTTCAGAGGGAGTGTCAAGACTGGTGTTCAGAGGGAGTGTCAAGACTGGTGTTCAGAGGGAGTGTCAAGACTGGTGTTCAGAGGGAGTGTCAAGACTGGTGTTCAGAGGGAGTGTCAAGACTGGTGTTCAGAGGGAGTGTCAAGACTGGTGTTCAGAGGGAGTGTCAAGACTGGTGTTCAGAGGGAGTGTCAAGACTGGTGTTCACAGGGAGTATCAAGACTGGTGTTCAGAGGGAGTGTCAAGACTGGTGTTCACAGGGAGTATCAAGACTGGTGTTCAGAGGGAGTGTCAAGACTGGTGTTCAGAGGGAGTGTCAAGACTGGTGTTCAGAGGGAGTATCAAGACTGGTGTTCAGAGGGAGTGTCAAGACTGGTGTTCAGAGGGAGTGTCAAGACTGTGTTCAGAGGGAGTGTCAAGACTGGTGTTCAGAGGGAGTATCAAGACTGGTGTTCACAGGGAGTATCAAGACTGGTGTTCAGAGGGAGTGTCAAGACTGGTGTTCAGAGGGAGTGTCAAGACTGGTGTTCACTGGTGTTCAGGGAGTATCAAGACTGGTGTTCAGAGGGAGTGTCAAGACTGGTGTTCACAGAGGGAGGGAGTAGTGTCAAGACTGGTGTTCAGAGGGAGTGTCAAGACTGGTGTTCAGAGTGTCAAGACTGGTGTTCAGAGGGAGTGTCAAGACTGGTGTTCACAGGGAGTGTCAAGACTGGTGTTCACAGGGAGTGTCAAGACTGGTGTTCAGAGGGAGTGTCAAGACTGGGGTTCAGAGGGAGTGTCAAGACTGTATCAAGTGGTGTTCAGAGGGAGTGTCAAGACTGGTGTTCAGGGAGGGAGTATCAAGACTGGTGTTCAGAGGGAGTGTCAAGACTGGTGTTCAGAGGGAGTATCAAGACTGGTGTTCAGAGGGAGTGTCAAGACTGGTGTTCAGAGGGAGTGTCAAGACTGGTGTTCAGAGGGAGTGTCAAGACTGGTGTTCAGAGGGAGTGTCAAGACTGGTGTTCAGAGGGAGTGTCAAGACTGGTGTTCAGAGGGAGTGTCAAGACTGGTGTTCAGAGGGAGAGGGAGTGTCAAGACTGGTGTTCAGAGGGAGTATCAAGACTGGTGTTCATAGGGAGTGTCAAGACTGGTGTTCAGAGGGAGTGTCAAGACTGGTGTTCAGAGGGAGTGTCAAGACTGGTGTTCAGAGGGAGTGTCAAGACTGGTGTTCAGAGGGAGTGTCAAGACTGGTGTTCAGAGGGAGTGTCAAGACTGGTGTTCAGAGGGAGTGTCAAGACTGGTGTTCAGAGGGAGTGTCAAGACTGGTGTTCAGAGGGAGTGTCAAGACTGGTGTTCAGAGGGAGTGTCAAGACTGGTGTTCAGAGGGAGTGTCAAGACTGGTGTTCAGAGGGAGTATCAAGACTGGTGTTCAGAGGGAGTGTCAAGACTGGTGTTCAGAGGGAGTGTCAAGACTGGTGTTCAGAGGGAGTGTCAAGACTGGTGTTCAGAGGGAGTGTCAAGACTGGTGTTCAGAGGGAGTGTCAAGACTGGTGTTCAGAGGGAGTGTCAAGACTGGTGTTCACAGGGAGTGTCAAGACTGGTGTTCACAGGGAGTGTCAAGACTGGTGTTCAGAGGGAGTGTCAAGACTATAGGAAGGCACTGGAGTGAGAGTAGTAAGTGTAAAACAAACTGAGGGAAGAACACAGGTGTCATAGGTACTCTGACACAACACTCTTAACATACGTCCTTCATCAATGTTCAACTTAACATTACAATACAATTTTATTTCTTTGCTAAGTTACAATGTGTGTTTTACATTTCATAATTTGATTGGTACAAAGAAAACCACTATTAGGCCGAGGCATTTCCGCCAGTTTACATGGTTCACCGCCATTCATCTTAACATTAGTAGTTATCATAGTGCTCCATACCTCTAGTGTTGCCACTGTTGTTATAGTGCTCCATACCTCTAGTGTGTTGACACTGTTGTTATAGTGCTCCATACCTCTAGTGTGCTGACACTGTTGTTATAGTGCTCCATACCTCTAGTGTGTTGACACTGTTGTTATAGTGCTCCATACCTCTAGTGTGTTGACACTGTTGTTATAGTGCTCCATACCTCTAGTGTGTTGACCATACCTCTAGTGTGCTGACACTGTTGTTATAGTGCTCCATACCTCTAGTGTGCTGACACTGTTGTTATAGTGCTCCATACCTCTAGTGTGTTGACACTGTTATAGTGCTCCATACCTCTAGTGTGTTGGCACTGTTGTTATAGTGCTCCATACCTCTAGTGTGTTGACACTGTTGTTATAGTGCTCCATACCTCTAGTGTGCTGACACTGTTGTTATAGTGCTCCATACCTCTAGTGTGTTGACACTGTTATAGTGCTCCATACCTCTAGTGTGTTGACACTGTTGTTATAGTGCTCCATACCTCTAGTGTGTTGACACTGTTATAGTGCTCCATACCTCTAGTGTGTTGACACTGTTGTTATAGTGCTCCATACCTCTAGTGTGTTGACACTGTTGTTATAGTGCTCCATACCTCTAGTGTGTTGACACTGTTGTTATAGTGCTCCATACCTCTAGTGTTGCCACTGTTGTTATAGTGCTCCATACCTCTAGTGTGTTGACACTGTTGTTATAGTGCTCCATACCTCTAGTGTGTTGACACTGTTGTTATAGTGCTCCATACCTCTAGTGTGTTGACACTGTTGTTATAGTGCTCCATACCTCTAGTGTGTTGACACTGTTGTTATAGTGCTCCATACCTCTAGTGTGTTGACACTGTTGTTATAGTGCTCCATACCTCTAGTGTGTTGACACTGTTGTTATAGTGCTCCATACCTCTAGTGTGTTGACACTGTTGTTACAGTGCTCCATACCTCTAGTGTGTTGACACTGTTGTTACAGTGCTCCATACCTCTAGTGTGTTGACACTGTTGTTATAGTGCTCCATACCTCTAGTGTGTTGACACTGTTGTTACAGTGCTCCATACCTCTAGTGTGTTGACACTGTTGTTATAGTGCTCCATACCTCTAGTGTGTTGACACTGTTGTTATAGTGCTCCATACCTCTAGCCACTGTTGTTATAGTGCTCCATACCTCTAGTGTGTTGGCACTGTTGTTATAGTGCTCCATACCTCTAGTGTGTTGACACTGTTGTTATAGTGCTCCATACCTCTAGTGTGTTGGCACTGTTGTTACAGTGCTCCATACCTCTAGTGTGTTGACACTGTTGTTATAGTGCTCCATACCTCTAGTGTTGCCACTGTTGTTATAGTGCTCCATACCTCTAGTGTGTTGACACTGTTGTTATAGTGCTCCATACCTCTAGTGTTGCCACTGTTGTTATAGTGCTCCATACCTCTAGTGTGTTGCCACTGTTGTTATAGTGCTCCACACCTCTAGTGTGTTGCCACTGTTGTTATAGTGCTCCATACATCTAGTGTGTTGACACTGTTGTTATAGTGCTCCATACCTCTAGTGTGTTGACACTGTTGTTATAGTGCTCCATACCTCTAGTGTGTTGACACTGTTATAGTGCTCCATACCTCTAGTGTGTTGACACTGTTGTTATAGTGCTCCATACCTCTAGTGTGTTGACACTGTTATAGTGCTCCATACCTCTAGTGTGTTGACACTGTTATAGTGCTCCATACCTCTAGTGTGTTGACACTGTTATAGTGCTCCATACCTCTATGTGTTGACACTGTTGCTATAGTGCTCCATACCTCTAGTGTGTTGACACTGTTATAGTGCTCCATACCTCTAGTGTGTTGACACTGTTGTTATAGTGCTCCATACCTCTAGTGTGTTGCCACTGTTGTTATAGTGCTCCATACCTCTAGTGTGTTGCCACTGTTGTTATAGTGCTCCACACCTCTAGTGTGTTGACACTGTTGTTATAGTGCTCCATACCTCTAGTGTGTTGGCACTGTTGTTATAGTGCTCCATACCTCTAGTGTGTTGCCACTGTTGTTATAGTGCTCCACACCTCTAGTGTGTTGACACTGTTATAGTGCTCCATACCTCTAGTGTGTTGGCACTGTTGTTATAGTGCTCCATACCTCTAGTGTGTTGACACTGTTGTTATAGTGCTCCATACCTCTAGTGTGTTGACACTGTTATAGTGCTCCATACCTCTAGTGTGTTGGCACTGTTGTTATAGTGCTCCATACCTCTAGTGTGTTGACACTGTTGTTATAGTGCTCCATACCTCTAGTGTGTTGACACTGTTGTTATAGTGCTCCATACCTCTAGTGTGTTGCCACTGTTGTTATAGTGCTCCATACCTCTAGTGTGTTGACACTGTTGTTATAGTGCTCCATACCTCTAGTGTGTTGACACTGTTGTTATAGTGCTCCATACCTCTAGTGTGTTGGCACTGTTGTTATAGTGCTCCATACCTCTAGTGTGTTGACACTGTTGTTATAGTGCTCCATACCTCTAGTGTGTTGCCACTGTTGTTATAGTGCTCCATACCTCTAGTGTGTTGCCACTGTTGTTCTAGTGCTCCATACCTCTAGTGTGTTGGCACTGTTGTTATAGTGCTCCATACCTCTAGTGTTGCCACTGTTGTTATAGTGCTCCATACCTCTAGTGTGTTGCCACTGTTGTTATAGTGCTCCACACCTCTAGTGTTGCCACTGTTGTTATAGTGCTCCACACCTCTAGTGTGTTGACACTGTTGTTATAGTGCTCCATACCTCTAGTGTTGCCACTGTTGTTATAGTGCTCCATACCTCTAGTGTGTTGCCACTGTTGTTATAGTGCTCCACACCTCTAGTGTTGACACTGTTGTTATAGTGCTCCACACCTCTAGTGTGTTGACACTGTTGTTATAGTGCTCCATACCTCTAGTGTTGCCACTGTTGCTATAGTGCTCCATACCTCTAGTGTGTTGCCACTGTTGTTATAGTGCTCCATACCTCTAGTGTGTTGACACTGTTGTTATAGTGCTCCATACCTCTAGTGTGTTGACACTGTTGTTATAGTGCTCCATACCTCTAGTGTGTTGACACTGTTGTTATAGTGCTCCATACCTCTAGTGTGTTGACACTGTTGTTATAGTGCTCCATACCTCTAGTGTGTTGACACTGTTGTTATAGTGCTCCATACCTCTAGTGTGTTGACACTGTTGTTATAGTGCTCCATACCTCTAGTGTGTTGACACTGTTGTTATAGTGCTCCATACCTCTAGTGTGTTGACACTGTTGTTATAGTGCTCCATACCTCTAGTGTGTTGACACTGTTGTTATAGTGCTCCATACCTCTAGTGTGTTGCCACTGTTGTTATAGTGCTCCACACCTCTAGTGTGTTGCCACTGTTGTTACAGTGCTCCATACCTCTAGTGTGTTGACACTGTTGTTATAGTGCTCCATACCTCTAGTGTGTTGCCACTGTTGTTATAGTGCTCCATACCTCTAGTGTGTTACCACTCTTGTTATAGTGCTCCATACCTCTAGTGTGTTGCCACTGTTGTTATAGTGCTCCACACCTCTAGTGTGTTGCCACTGTTGTTACAGTGCTCCACACCTCTAGTGTGTTGGCACTGTTGTTATAGTGCTCCATACCTTTAGTGTGTTGGCACTGTTGTTACAGTGCTCCATACCCCTAGTGTGTTGGCACTGTTGTTACAGTGCTCCACACCTCTAGTGTGTTGGAACTGCTATAGTGCTCCATACCTCTAGTGTGTTGGCACTGTTGTTACAGTGCTCCATACCCCTAGTGTGTTGGCACTGTTGTTATAGTGCTCCACACCTCTAGTGTGTTGACACTGTTGTTATAGTCCTCCACACCTCTAGTGTGTTGGTACTGTTGTTATAGTGCTCCATACCTCTAGTGTGTTGACACTGTTGTTATAGTGCTCCATACCCCTAGTGTGTTGGCACTGTTGTTATAGTGCTCCACACCTCTAGTGTGTTGACACTGTTGTTATAGTGCTCCATACCTCTAGTGTGTTGACACTGTTGTTATAGTGCTCCATACCTCTAGTGTGTTGGCACTGTTGTTATAGTGCTCCATACCTCTAGTGTGTTGGTACTGTTGTTATAGTGCTCCATACCTCTAGTGTGTTGACACTGTTGTTATAGTGTTCCATACCTCTAGTGTGTTGACACTGTTGTTATAGTGTTCCATACCTCTAGTGTGTTGGTACTGTTGTTATAGTGCTCCATACCTCTAGTGTGTTGGCACTGTTGTTATAGTGCTCCATACCTCTAGTGTGTTGGTACTGTTGTTATAGTGCTCCATACCTCTAGTGTGTTGGCACTGTTGTTATAGTGCTCCATACCTCTAGTGTGTTGGCACTGTTGTTATAGTGCTCCATACCTCTAGTGTGTTGGCACTGTTGTTATAGTGTTCCATACCTCTAGTGTGTTGGCACTGTTGTTATAGTGCTCCATACCTCTAGTGTGTTGACACTGTTGTTATAGTGTTCCATACCTCTAGTGTGTTGACACTGTTGTTATAGTGTTCCATACCTCTAGTGTGTTGGTACTGTTGTTATAGTGCTCCATACCTCTAGTGTGTTGACACTGTTGTTACAGTGCTCCACACCTCTAGTGTGTTGGCACTGTTATAGTGCTCCATACCTCTAGTGTGTTGGCACTGTTGTTACAGTGCTCCACACCTCTAGTGTGTTGGCACTGTTATAGTGCTCCATACCTCTAGTGTGTTGGCACTGTTGTTACAGTGCTCCACACCTCTAGTGTGTTGGCACTGTTGTTACAGTGCTCCACACCTCTAGTGTGTTTGCACTGTTGTTACAGGGCTCCACACCTCTAGTGAGTGTTGGCACTGTTGTTACAGTGCTCCACACCTCAAGTGAGTGTTGGCACTGGTGTTACAGTGCTCCACACCTCAGGTGAGAGTTGGCACTGTTGTTGCAGTGATCTATCTGAAGGATGAACAGTGCTGAAGCAGTGTTCTACACTGCTTATACAAGTATAAGCAGTGCTGAACACTGCTTATAGTTAAATATATCGAGAGTGAGAGAGAGAGAGAGAGAGAGAGAGAGAGAGAGAGAGAGAGAGAGAGAGAGAGAGAGAGAGAGAGAGAGAGAGAGAGAGAGAGAGAGAGAGAGAGAGAGAGAGAGAGAGAGAGGTGGGGGCCGCTACGCACCGATGACCAGGGTCACACTTCGTTGCGCAAATGAACGTACACACACACACACACACACACACACACACACACACACACACACACACACACACACACACACACACACACGGACACACACATACACACACATGGAAAAGATTATCAGGAGGGAGTGGCTGAACACCTAGAACGGAACAAGATTATAAACGACAACCAACACGGATTCATGGAAGGCAAATCCTGTGTCACAAACCTTCTGGAGCTTTATGATAAAGTTACAGAAGTAAGACACGAGAGAGAGGCGTGGGTTGATTGCATTTTCTTGGACTGCAAGAAGGCCTTCGACACAGTTCCTCACAAGAGACTAGTGCAGAAACTAGAGGATCAGGCGCGTATAACAGGAAGGGCACTGCAATGGATCAGAGAATACCTGACAGGGAGGCAACAACGAGTCATGGTACGTGATGAGGTATCACAGTGGGCACCTGTGACGAGCGGGGTCCCACAGGGG
Organism: Cherax quadricarinatus; assembly: GCF_038502225.1. Classification (NCBI taxonomy): domain Eukaryota; kingdom Metazoa; phylum Arthropoda; class Malacostraca; order Decapoda; family Parastacidae; genus Cherax; species Cherax quadricarinatus. The sequence continues at coordinate 18,061,980 of NC_091330.1, forward strand.
TCGGTCCTAGGATCAGTGCTATTTTTGGTATATGTGAATGACATGATGGAAGGGACAGACTCAGAAGTGTCCCCTGTTTGCAGATGATGTGAAGTTAATGAGGAGAATTAAATCTGATGAGGATCAGGCAGGACTTCAAAGAGACTTGGATAGGCTGGACACCTGGTCCAGCAACTGGCTTCTCGAATTCAACCCTGTCAAATGCAAATTCATGAAGATCGGAGAAGGGCAAAGAAGACTGCAGACAGAGTATAGGCTAGGTGGCCAAAGACTGCAAACCTCACTCAAGGACCATAACACCGAGCATGTCTCCGGAGGCACACATCAACCAGATAATTGCTGCAGCATATGGGCGCCTAGTAAACCTGATAATAGCGTTCCGATACCTTAGTAAGGAATCGTTCAAGACACTGTACACTGTGTATATCAGGCACATACTGGAGTATGCAGGACCAGTTTGGAACCCACACCTGGTCAAGCACGTCAAGAAATTAGAGAAAGTGCAAAGGTTTGCAACAAGGCTAGTTCCGGAGCTCAGGGGTATGTCCTACGAAGAAAGGTTGAGGGAAATCGAACTGAGGATATTGAAGGACAGGAGGGTCAGGGGAGACATGATAACGACGTACAAAATACTGCGTGGAATAGATAAGGTGGAGAGAGACAGGTTGTTCCAGAGAGGGGACACAGAAACAAGGGGTCACAATTGGAAGCTGAAGACTCAGACGAGTCAGAGGGATGTTAGGAAGTATTTCTTCAGTCACAGAGTCGTCAGGAAGTGGAAAAGCCTAGCAAGTGATGTAGTGGAGGCAGGAACCATACATAGCTTTAAGACGAGGTAGGACAAAGTTCATGGAGCAGGGAGAGAGAGGACCTAGTAGCAATCAGTGAAGAGGCAGGACCAGGAGCTATGACTCGACCCCTGCAACCATAAATAGGTGAGTACACACACACACACACACACTAGTAGTGACCAGTGAAGAGGCGGGACCAGGAGCTTGGACTCGACCCCTGCAACCTCAACTAGGTGAGTACAACTAGGTGAGTACAACTAGGTGAATACAACTAGGTGAGTACAACTAGGTAAGTACAACTAGGTGAGTACAACTAGGTGAGTACAACTAGGTAAGCACAACTATGTGAGTACAACTAGGTGAGTACAACTAGATGAGTACAACTAGGTGAGTACAACTAGGTGAGTACAACTAGGTGAGTACAACTAGGTGAGTACAACTAGGTGAGTACAACTAGGTAAGCACAACTATGTGAGTACAACTAGGTGAGTACAACTAGGTGAGTACAACTAGGTGAGTACAACTAGGTGAGTACAACTAGGTGAGTACAACTAGGTAAGCACAACTATGTGAGTACAACTAGGTGAGTACAACTAGGTGAGTACAACTAGGTGAGTACAACTAGGTAAGTACAACTAGGTGAGTACAACTATGTGAGTACAACTAGGTGAGTACAACTAGGTGAGTACAACTAGGTGAGTACAACTAGGTGAGTACAACTAGGTAAGTACAACTAGGTGAGTACAACTAGGTGAGTACAACTAGGTGAGTACAAATAGGTGAGTACAACTAGGTGAGTACAACTAGGTAAGCACAACTATGTGAGTACAACTAGGTGAGTACAACTAGGTAAGCACAACTATGTGAGTACAACTATGTGAGTACAACTAGGTGAGTACAACTAGGTGAGTACAACTAGGTGAGTACAACTAGGTAAGTACAACTAGGTGAGTACAACTAGGTGAGTACAACTAGGTGAGTACAACTAGGTGAGTACAACTAAGTGAGAACAACTAGGTAAGTACAACTAGGTAAGCACAACTATGTGAGTACAACTAGGTGAGCACAACTAGGTGAGTACAACTAGGTGAGTACAACTAGTTAAGTACAACTATGTGAGTACAACTATGTGAGTACAACTAGGTGAGTACAACTAGGTGAGTACAACTAGGTGAGTACAACTAGGTGAGTACAACTAGGTGAGTACACTACAAGATGAGCTAAATAAGTGGTTGGGTGAATTCAGGCCAAGCAAATGCAAGGTCAGGAAGCTGGAGGAAGACAAGACACGGAGTACAGACTCAGGAGACAGGCTGCACTCAAAGAGGAAGACCTAGAGGTGATCATATAGCCTGGTATATCGCCGGACTCTCACAAACACAAAATAACTTCTACAGTCAATGTTCGTCTGGCAGCTCGAGAGATTTCTTTCAGGAATTTCAACAAAGACATTCCGAGATGTTTATACAACACACGTCAGGCCTATCCTAGAGTACGCAGCACCAGTATCCTAGAGTACGCAGCACCAGTATCCTAGAGTACGCAGCACCAGTATCCTAGAGTACGCAGCACCAGTATCCTAGAGTACGCAGCACCAGTATCCTAGAGTATCCTAGAGTACGCAGCACCAGTATCCTAGAGTACGCAGCACCAGTATCCTAGAGTACGCAGCACCAGTATCCTAGAGTACGCAGCACCAGTATCCTAGAGTACGCAGCACCAGTATCCTAGAGTACGCAGCACCAGTATCCTAGAGTACGCAGCACCAGTATCCTAGAGTACGCAGCACCAGTATCCTAGAGTATGCAGCCGCGGCACCAGTGTCTAGAGTGCATGGCGCAGTATCCTCGGTATGCAGCACCATTATCCTGATGCGCGGCACCGGTATCCTGAAGTCACGCGGCACCGGTATCGCAAGTGCGCGGCGCCATTATCTAAGAGTCGCGGCGCCAATTGTCACGAGTGCACGCGGCACCAGTATCCTGCAGTGCGCCCAGCACCAGTATCCTAAAGTCACGCGCACCAGTATCCTGGAAGTATGCGGCTCCAGTGTCTAGGTGCGCGGCACCAGTATCCTAGGTATGCAGCACCAGTATCCTGAAGTCGCGCGCCATTATCCTGGAAGTGCGCGCGCAGTATCCTAAAGTGCGCCAGCACCAGTATCCTGAAATTATGCAGCTCGGTATCTTCGTCACGCGGCACCAGTAATCTGAAGTATGCGCTTCCAGTATCCTAGAGTGCGCGCGCCATTATCCACAAATTACGCAGCACCAGTATCCTGAGAGTACGCAGCACCAGTACATCCACGATGCGCGGCACCAGTATCCTAAAATCACGCTAGCACCGGTATCCACCAGAGTATGCGGCTCCGGTATCCTAAGTCGCGCACCAGTATCCTGAAGTCACGCGGCACCGGTATCCTGCGGTACGCAGCTCCAGTATCCTAGGTACACGGCACCGGTTTCTAAGTATGCAGCACCCGGTATCCTCGATGCGCGGCACCATTATCCTGGAAGTGCGCGGCACCAGTATCTAAAGTACGCGGCACCGGTATCTAGGTATGCGGCTCCGGTATCTGGGATACGCGCAGTATCCTAGAGTATGCAGCACCAGTGTCCTGAAATCACGCCAACACCATTATCCTACGTCGCAGCACGGTATCTAAAAGAGTGCGCGGCACCAGTATCCTGGTATGCAGCTCCGTATCCTGAAGTGCTGGCTTCCGGTATCCTAGGTATGCGGCACCAGTATCCTAGGTGCGCAGCACCATTATCCTAGAGTGCAGCAGCACCAGTATCTAGATGCGCCAGCACCGGTATCACGGTAACGGCACCGGTATCCACAAAGTGCGCGGCGCCGGTGTCTGGGTATGCGGCTCGGTATCCTGGAGTGCGCGCTGGTGCTCCTGGTATGCAGCGCCGGTGTTGTCACCAGAGTGCGCCCGGCTGGCGGTATCACAAGTGCGCGGCGCGGTATCTGGGTGCGCGGCACCGGTATCCGCAAGATGCGCCTTTCCAGTATCCTACAGTACGCAGCACCAGTATCCTAAGTCGCGGCACCAGTTATCTGATGCGCCAGCACCGGTATCCTAGAGTGCGCGGCGCAGTATCCTGGGTCGCGCCAGCACCGGTATCCTGGAAGTGCGCGGCACCAGTATCACAAGTGCGGCAGCACCAGCGTCTGAAGTGCGTAACGCCAGTATCCTAGAGTGCGCCCAGCACCAGGCATCTGGGTATGCGCAGTGTCTGGTGCGCGGCGCAGTGTCCTCGATGCGCAGCACCAGTATCCTAGGTATGCGGCACAGTATCCTGGGAAGTATGCAGCACCGGTATCCTGAAGTGCGCGGCACCGGTGTCTGGAAGTGCGCGGCGCCGGTATCCTGAGTCACGCGGCGCCGGTATCTAGGTACGCAGCACCAGTATCATGGTACAGCACCAGTATCCTGGGTACGCAGCACCGGTATCCTGGGTATGCAGCACCAGTATCCTGGGAGCACGCAGCACCAGTATCCTAGAGTATGCGGCACCGGTATCCTGAGTACAGGCACCAGTATCCTGGAAGCGCGCGCGGCGCCGGTATCCTAGATGCGCGGCACCGGTATCCTGAAATTATGCGGCGCAGTATCCTAGGTATGCGGCGCGCGGTATCCTGAAATTACGAGCACCAGTATCCTGGGTACGCGGCACCGGTATCTGGGTTTGCCAGCACCGGTATCCTGGGTATGCAGCACCGGTATCCTGGGTGCGCGGCGCCGGTATCCTGGGAGCGCGCAGCACCAGTATCCTGGGTATGCGGCGCCCGGTATCCTGGGTATGCGGCACCGGTATCCTGGGTACGCGGCACCAGTATCCTGAGTACGCGCCGGTATCCTGGGGTATGCGGCACCGGTATCCTGAGTACGCGGCACCGGTATCCTGGGCACGCGGCACCAGTATCCTGGGGTATGCAGCGCCGGTATCCTAGGTATGCCCGGCGCAGTATCCTGGGTACGCAGCGGTATCTAAGGTATGCGGCGCAGTATCCTAGGTACGCGGCACCGGTATCCTGGGTATGCGCGCGGTATCCTGGAGTACACAGCACCGGTATCCTGGGTACACAGCGCCGGTATCGTTGCGCGGCGCAGTGTCTGGGTATGCGGCGCGGTATCCTGGGTATGCAGCACCCAGTATCCTAGAAGTACGCGGCACCAATTATCCTAGAGTACGCAGCACCAGTATCCTGAGTACGCAACGCCGGTATCCTAGGTACGCAGCACCAGTATCTGAAATTGCGCCAGCATGGTATCCTGGAATGCAGCGGCGCAGTATCCTAGAGTGTGCAGCGCCGGTATCCTGCGTCGCGGCATGGTGTTAATCACGAGTCGCGGCACCCGGTATCTAAAGTGCGCGGCACCCGGTATCCTGGGTACGCGGCGCCGGTATCCTGGGTATGCGGCGCCGGTACGTCTAGGTCTGCGCTGGCACCGGTATCTAGGTGCGCGGCACCGATTATCCTGAGTGCGCGGCGCGGTATCCGGTCGCGCGCCAGTATCTGCAGTACGCGGCGCAGTGTCTAAAATGCGCGGCACCAGTATCCTGAAGTGCACAGCTCAGTATCCTGATGCATGGCACCAGTATCCTAGGTATGCAGCACCAGTATCCTGGAAGTGCGCGGCACCAGTATCACCGTCACGTAGCTTCCGGTATCCTAGGTAGCATGCGGCACCGGTATCCTGGTCGCAGCACCAGTATCTAGAGTACGCGGCGCCGGTATCCTGATGCGCGGCACCAGTATCCTGAACTCGCGGCACGGTATCCTGGAAGTCGCGCGCGCAGTGTCTAGAGTCGCGGCTGCCAGGTAATCTGGGCGCGCGGCACGGTATCCTGGGTATGCGCACCGTAGCCACAGAGTCGCGGCACCAGTGTCCTGGCACGCAGCGCAGTATCCTGGAGCACGCAGCACCGGTATCCTGGAAGCACGCAGCACCCAGTATCCTCGTGCGGCACCAGTATCCTGAAACGCGCACCAGTATCCTAGAGTCGCCTTTCCCAGTATCCTAGAGTCGCAGCTGCGTGTCACAGAGTCGCGGCGCAATTGTCTAGGTGTTGCGGCACCAGTATCCTGGGTACGCGGCACCAGATGACCTAGACTACGCCAACGCCAGTGTCCGCAAGGTATGCGGCGCCGGTGTCTGGGTACGCGGCGCCGGTATCTGGAGTGCGGCGCCGGTATCCTGGGTATGCGGCGCCATTGTCCTGGGTATGTGCGGCTCCAGTGTCCTGGAGTCACGCGGCACCAGTATCTGGGCCGGCTGCCGGTATCCTGGGTATGCGGCACCGGTATCCTGGAAGTGCGCGGCGCCCGGTATCCTGGAAGTGCGCGGCACCAGGTATCCTGGTATGCAGCACCAGTATCCTGGGTACGCGGCACCGGTATTGTCCTAAAATGCGCGGCACCGGTAATCTAGGTATGCAACAGTACATCCTGGGGTATGCGGCTCCAGTATCCCTGCGTCGCGGCACCGGTATCCTGGGGTAAGCAGCGCATTGTTGTCACTGGGTCGCGGCGCCAGTATCCTGGGTGCGCGCCGGTATCTGGAGTCGTGTACCGGTATCGCAAAGTCGCGGCGCGGTATCTGGGTATGCGGCACCAGTATCTGGGTATGCGCACCGGTATCACCGGTCGCGGCGCGACGTGCTGGTACACGGCACCGGTATCCTGGAGTGCGCCAGCACCAGTATCCTGGGAATATGTGCGACACCAGTATCTGGGTACACAGCACGGTATCTGGAGTACGCGGCACCAGTATCCTGCGAGTGCGCGGCGCAATGTCTAAGTATGCAGCACCCGGTATCCTAAAGTACGCGGCACCAGTATCCTGGGTAATGCCGGCTCCGGTAATCCTCGGTACGCGGCACCCAGTATCCTGGGTATGCAGCACCAGTGTCCTGCGAGTCGCGCCATTGTCCTGCGATGCGCGGCACCAGGTATCTGAGTGCGCGGCGCCGGTATCCTGGGAATATGCGGCACCAGTAATCCTGGTACGCACGGCGCGGTATCCTGGAGTGCGCGGCGCCGGTATCCTGGAGTGCGCGGCGCCATTATCCTGGAGTGCGCGGCACCGGTATCCTAAAGTCGCCAGCACCGGTATCTCAAGGTATGCGGCTCAGTATCCTGAAGTGCGCGGCACCAGTATCTAGGTATGCGGCACCGGTATCCGCAAAGTCGCGGCACCGGTATCCTGGGTACGCAGCACCGGTGTCCACAGAGTGCGCGGCACCGGTATCCTGCAATGCGCGGCACCGGTATCCTGAAATCGCATGGCGCAGTATCCTGGTATGCAGCTCGGTATCCTGGTACGCAGCGCCAGTATCTGGGTGGCGGCCTGCCGGTGTCGCAAATTGCGCGGCGCCAGTATCCTAGGTACGCAGCGCCGGTATCCTGATGCGGCGCGCAGTGTCCTGGAGTGCATGGCACCGGTGTCCTGGAAGTGCGCGGCGCCGGTATCCTGATGCGCGGCGCCGGTATCCTGGAGTGCGCGGCACCGGTATCCTGGAGTGCGCGACGCCGGTATCTGGTGCGCGCCGGTGTCTGGGAGTGCGCGGCGCCGGTATCTGGAGTGCGGCGCAGCATCCTGAGTGCGCGGCACCAGTGTCTGAGTCGCTGGCGCCGGTATCTAGGTATGCGGCACCCGGTATCCTGGGGTACGCGGCGCAGTATCCTGGTACGCGGCACCAGTATCCTGGTATGCAGCGCGGTATCCTGGGTGTGCGGCACCGGTATCCTGGGTACGCAGCGCAGTATCCTGGGTACGGCGCGGTATCCACCGTCGGCACCGGTATCCTGATGCGCTGGCACCGGTGTCATGGGGCACACAGCACCGGTATCCGCAAATTGCGCGGCGCGGTATCCTGGGGTATGCGGCACCGGTATCCTGGAGCACGCGGCGCCGGTATCCTGGTATGCGGCACGGTATGCGCAAATTGCAGAGCACCAGTATCCTAGAGCACGCGGCACCGGTATCCTGGTACTGGCACCGGTATCTGGGTATGCAGCGCCGGTATCCTGGGTATGCGGCACCAGTATCCTGCGGTACGAAGCACGGTATCCTGGGTACGCAGCACCGGTATCCTGGAGTACGCAGCACCGGTATCCTGGGTATGCGGCACCAGTATCCTGGGTACGCGGCGCAGTATCCTGGAGCGCGCGGCACCCAGTATCCCTGGAAGTATGCGGCACCGAGTATCCTGGAAATTGTGCCGGCACCGGTATCCTGGAAGTGCGCGGCACCGGTATCCTGGGGTACGCGGCGCCGGTATCTAGAGTATGCGGCACCCGGTATCCTGGGTACGCGGCACCCGGTATCCTGAAGCACGCGGCACCAGTATCTAGAGTATGCAGCACCAGTATCCTCGAGTATGCAACGCCCGGTATCCTGGTACGCAACCACCAGTATCCTGGAAGTATGCAGCACCAGTATCCTGAAATGCGCGGCACCAGTATCTGAAGGTATCGCTGGCACCAGTAATCTACGGGGCGCACAGCGCCAGTATCTGGGTACACAGCACCAGTATCCTGAATTACGCAGCACCAGTATCCTAGGTATGCGCACCAGTATCCTGGTATGCGGCACCAGTATCCTAGGTACGCGGCACCAGTATCCTGAAGTACGCGGCACCAGTATCCTGGTACACAGCACCGGTATCCTGGGTCACGCGGCACCGGTATCCTGGAAGTCGCGCACCAGTAATCTAGAGTACGCCAGCACCAGTATCTAGGTATGCAGCACCAGTATCTAGAGTGCGCAGCACCAGTATCTAAGTGCGCGGCACCAGTATCCTGGAAGTCACGCCAGCACCAGTATCCTAAATCACCAGCTTTCAGTATCGTATTAAAGCACCAGTATCCTGATGCGCGGCACCAGTATCTGGAGTACGCGGCACCATTATCCTAGAGTGCGCCTTTCGGTATCTGAAGTACGCAGCACCAGTATCCTGCAGTGCGCGGCACCGGTGTCTGAGTACGCAGCACGGTATCCTGGGTACACGGCTCCGGTATCCTGATGCGCGGCACCAGTATCTAGAGTATGCGGCACCAGTGTCTGGAGTGCGCGGCACCGGTATCACGAGTGCGCGACACCGGTATCCTGGTATGCAGCGCCGGTATCCTGGTACGCGGCACCAGTATCTGGTACTGGCACCAGTATCCTGAAATCGCGCAGCACCAGTATCATGTGATGGCAGCACCAGTATCTGCGATGCGCGGCACCAGTATCTGAAGTCACGCGGCACCAGTATCCTCGAGCACGCAGCACCAGTATCCTAGGTATGCGGCACCAGTATCTAGGTACGCCAGCACCAGTATCCTAGGCACGCAGCACCGGTATCCTAGAGCACGCGACGCCGGTATCCTGGGCACGCGGCACCAGTGTCCTGAAACGCACCCGGCGCCAGTATCCTGGGCACGCGGCACCGGTATGTCCGCAAGTGCACGCTGGCACCGGTATCCTGGTACGGCACCCGGTATCCTAGAGTGCGCGGCCTCGGTATCTGAGTCGCCGGCACCGGTATCCTCGTGCGCGGCACCGGTATCCTGGATCGCAGCACCGGTATCCTGGGTATGCGCGCCAGTGTCGCAAATTTCGCGGCACCGGTATCTGGAGTGCAGCGGCACCGGTATCCCCTGCGTGTATGCGGCACGCCAGTATCCTGGGGTAATGGCTCCGGTATCCTGGAAGTGCGCGGCACCGAATCTGGGTATGCGGCGCCAGTAATCTGGTATGCGGCACCGGTGTCCTGGAGTCACGCTGGCGCGGTATCGCAGAGTGCGCGGCACCAGTATCCTGGGTGTGCAGCGCAGTATCCTGGGTACGCGCAGCACCGGTATCCTGGGTACGGCACCGGTATCTAGGTATGCGGCGCCGGTATCCTGGGTATGCGGCTCACGGTATCTGGGTGCCGCGACGCCCGGTGTCCTGGGTACGCGGCACCAGTATCTAGAGTGCGCGGCACCAGTATCCTGGAGTGCGCGGCACCGGTATCCTGAGTGCGCGGCACCGGTATCCTAAAGTACGCGGCGCCAGTATCCTGGTATGCGGCACCCGGTATCCTGGTATGCGCGCAGTATCTGAGTGCGCGGCACCAGTATCCTAGAGTACGCGCAATGTCCTGGAAGTGCGCGCTTTCAGTATCCTAGAATATGCGGCACCAGTATCCTGGGTACACAGCACCGGTATCCTGAGTGCGCGGCACCGGTATCCTGAGTCGCGGCACCGGTATCCTAGAGTATACGGCACCGGTATCCTGGGTACGCGGCACCGGTATCCTGGGTACATGTAGCACGAAGCATGTAGCATGTAGCTTGAAGCATGTAGCATGAAGCATGTAGCATGAAGCATGTAGCATAAAGCATGTAGCACGAAGCATGTAGCATGTAGCATGAAGCATGTAGCATGAAGCATGTAGCATGAAGCATGTAGCATGTAGCATGTAGCATGAAGCATGTAGCATGTAGCATGAAGCATGTAGCATGTAGCATGAAGCATGTAGTATGTAGCATGTAGCATGAAGCATGAAGCATGTAGCATGAAGCATGTAGCATGTAGCATGAAGCATGTAGCATAAAGCATGTAGCATGTAGCATGAAGCATGTAGCATGAAGCATGTAGCATGTAGCATGAAGCAGGTAGCATGTAGCATGTAGCATGAAGCATGTAGCATGTAGCATGAAGCATGTATCATGAAGCATGTAGCATTTAGCATGAAGCATGTAGCATGTAGCATGTAGCATGTATCATGTAGCATGAAGCATGTAGCATGTAGCATGAAGCATGTAGCATAAAGCATGAAGCATGTAGCATGAAGCATGTAGCATGTAGCATGTAGCATAAAGCATGTAGCATGTAGCATGTAGCATAAAGCATGTAGCATGTAGCATGAAGCATGTAGCATAAAGCATGTAGCATGTAGCATGTAGCATGAAGCATGTAGCATAAAGCATGTAGCATGTAGCATGTAGCATGAAGCATGTAGCATGTAGCATGAAGCATGTAGCATGAAGCATGTAGCATGAAGCATGTAGCATGAAGCATGAAGCATGAAGCATGTAGCATGAAGCATGTAGCATGAAGCATGTAGCATGAAGCATAAAGCATGTAGCATGAAGCACGTAGCATAAAGCATGTAGCATGAAGCATGTAGCATGAAGCATGTAGCATGAAGTATGTAGCATGAAGCATGTAGCATAAAGCATGTAGCATGAAGCATGTAGCATAAAGCATGTAGCATGAAGTATGTAGCATAAAGCATGTAGCATAAAGCATGTAGCATAAAGCATGTATCATAAAGCATGTAGCATGAAGCATGTAGCATAAAGCATGTAGCATGAAGCATGTAGCATGAAGCACGTAGTATGAAGCATGTAGCATAAAGCATGTAGCATGAAGCATGTAGCATGAAGCATAAAGCATGTAGCATGAAGCATGTAGCATGAAGCATGTAGCATAAAGCATGTAGCATGAAGCATGTAGCATGAAGCATGTAGCATGAAGCATGTAGCATGTAGCATGAAGCATGTAGCATGAAGCATGTAGCATGTAGCATGAAGCATGTAGCATGTAGCATGAAGCAAGTAGCATGTAGCATGAAGCATGTAGTATGAAGCATGTAGCATAAAGCATGTAGCATGAAGCATGTAGCATGAAGCATGTAGCATGAAGCATGAAGCATGTAGCATGAAGCATGTAGCATAAAGCATGTAGCATAAAGCATGTAGCATAAAGCATGTAGCATCAAGCATGTAGCATGAAGCATGTAGCATGAAGCATGTAGCATAAAGCATGTAGCATGAAGCATGTAGCATAAAGCATGTAGCATGAAGCATGTAGCATGAAGCATGTAGCATAAAGCATGTAGCATGAAGCATGTACCATAAAGCATGTAGCATGAAGCATGTAGCATAAAGCATGTAGCATAAAGCATGTAGCATGAAGCATGTAGCATAAAGCATGTAGCATGAAGCATGTAGCATGAAGCATGTAGCATAAAGCATGTAGCATAAAGCATGTAGCATGAAGCATGTAGCATGAAGCATGTAGCATGAAGCATGTAGCATAAAGCATGTAGCATAAAGCATGTAGCATAAAGCATGTAGCATAAAGCATGTAGCATAAAGCATGTAGCATGAAGCATGTAGCATAAAGCATGTAGCATAAAGCATGTAGCATGAAGCATGTAGCATGAAGCATGTAGCATGAAGCATGTAGCATGAAGCATGTAGCATAAAGCATGTAGCATGAAGCATGTAGCATAAAGCATGTAGCATAAAGCATGTAGCATAAAGCATGTAGCATGAAGCATGTAGCATAAAGCATGTAGCATGAAGCATGTAGCATAAAGCATGTAGCATAAAGCATGTAGCATAAAGCATGTAGCATGAAGCATGTAGCATAAAGCATGTAGCATGAAGCATGTAGCATAAAGCATGTAGCATGAAGCATGTAGTATGAAGCATGTAGCATGAAGCATGTAGCATGAAGCATGTAGCATAAAGCATGTAGCATGAAGCATGAAGCATGAAGCATGTAACATGAAGCATGTAGCATGAAGCATGTAGCATAAAGCATGTAGCATAAAGCATGTAGCATGAAGCATGAAGCATGTAGCATAAAGCATGTAGCATGAAGCATGTAGCATAAAGCATGTAGCATAAAGCATGTAGCATAATGCATGTAGCATGAAGCATGTAGCATGAAGCATGTAGCATGAAGCATGTAGCATAAAGCATGTAGCATGAAGCATGTAGCATGAAGCATGTAGCATGAAGCATGTAGCATAAAGCATGTAGCATGAAGCATGTAGCACGAAGCATGTAGCATGAAGCATGTAGCATGAAGCATGTAGCATGAAGCATGTAGCATAAAGCATGTAGCATAAAGCATGTAGCATAAAGCATGTAGCATAAAGCATGTAGCATGAAGCATGAAGCATGTAGCATGAAGCATGTAGCATGAAGCATGAAGCATGAAGCATGTAGCATGTAGCATGTGGCATGTAGCATGTAGCATGAAGCATGAAGCATGCAGCATGAAGCATGTAGCATGAAGCATGTAGCATGTAGCATGTAGCATGAAGCATGTAGCATGTAGCATGAAGCATGTAGCATGAAGCATGTAGCATGAAGCATGTAGCATGAAGCATGAAGCATGTAGCATGAAGCATGAAGCATGTAGCATGAAGCATGTAGCATGAAGCATGTAGCATGAAGCATGAAGCATGAAGCATGTAGCATGAAGCATGTAGCATGAAGCATGAAGCATGTAGCATGAAGCATGTAGCATGAAGCATGTAGCATGAAGCATGAAGCATGAAGCATGAAGCATGTAGCATGTAGCATGTAGCATGAAGCATGTAGCATGTTGCATGAAGCATGAAGCATGTAGCATGTAGCATGAAGCATGTAGCATGTAGCATGTAGCATGAAGCATGTAGCATGAAGCATGTAGCATAAAGCATGTAGCATAAAGCATGTAGCATGAAGCATGTAGCATGAAGCATGAAGCATGTAGCATAAAGCATGTAGCATGAAGCATGTAGCATAAAGCATGTAGCATGAAGCATGTAGCATAAAGCATGTAGCATGAAGCATGTAGCATGAAGCATGTAGCATGAAGCATGTAGCATAAAGCATGTAGCATAAAGCATGTAGCATAAAGCATGTAGCATGAAGCATGTAGCATGAAGCATGTAGCATGAAGCATGTAGCATAAAGCATGTAGCATGAACCATGTAGCATGAAGCATGTAGCATAAAGCATGTAGCATGAAGCATGTAGCATGAAGCATGTAGCATAAAGCATGTAGCATGAAGCATGTAGCATGAAGCATGTACCATAAAGCATGTAGCATGAAGCATGTAGCATAAAGCATGTAGCATAAAGCATGTAGCATAAAGCATGTAGCATAAAGCATGTAGCATGAAGCATGAAGCATGTAGCATGAAGCATGTAGCATGAAGCATGTAGCATAAAGCATGTACCATAAAGCATGTAGCATGAAGCATGTAGCATGAAGCATGTAGCATAAAGCATGTAGCATGTAGCATGAAGCATGTAGCATGAAGCATGTAGCATAAAGCATGTAGCATAAAGCATGTAGCATGAAGCATGTAGCATAAAGCATGTAGCATAAAGCATGTAGCATGAAGCATGTAGCATAAAGCATGTAGCATAAAGCATGTAGCATAAAGCATGTAGCATAAAGCATGTAGCATAAAGCATGTAGCATGAAGCATGTAGCATAAAGCATGTAGCATAAAGCATGTAGCATGAAGCATGTAGCATGAAGCATGTAGCATGAAGCATGTAGCATGAAGCATGTAGCATGAAGCATGTAGCATAAAGCATGTAGCATGTAGCATAAAGCATGTAGCATAAAGCATGTAGCATGAAGCATGTAGCATAAAGCATGTAGCATAAAGCATGTAGCATAAAGCATGTAGCATGAAGCATGTAGCATAAAGCATGTAGCATGAAGCATGTAGCATAAAGCATGTAGCATGAAGCATGTAGCATGAAGCATAGCATAGCATAGCATAAAGCATGTAGCATGAAGCATAAAGCATGTAGCATAAAGCATGTAGCATGAAGCATGTAGCATAAAACATGTAGCATAAAGCATGTAGCATAAAGCATGTAGCATGAAGCATGTAGCATGAAGCATGTAGCATGTAGCATAAAGCATGTAGCATAAAGCATGTAGCATGAAGCATGTAGCATAAAGCATGTAGCATGTAGCATAAAGCATGCAGCATAAAGCATGTAGCATAAAGCATGTAGCATAAAGCATGTAGCATAAAGCATGTAGCATGAAGCATGTAGCATAAAGCATGTAGCATAAAGCATGTAGCATAAAGCATGTAGCATGAAGCATGAAGCATGTAGCATAAAGCATGTAGCATGAAGCATGTAGCATAAAGCATGTAGCATGAAGCATGTAGCATGTAGCATGTAGCATGAAGCATGTAGCATGTAGCATGAAGCATGTAGCATGTAGCATGTAGCATAAAGCATAAAGCATGTAGCATGAAGCATGTAGCATGTAGCATGAAGCAAGCATGTAGCATGAAGCATGTAGCATGTAGCATGAAGCATGTAGCATAGCATGTAGCATGAAGCATGAAGCATGAAGCATGTAGCATGAAGCATGCATGTAGCATGTAGCATGAAGCATGTAGCATGCATGTAGCATGTAGCATGTTGCATGAAGCATGAAGGATGTAGCATGTAGAAGCATGTAGCATAAAGCATGAAGCATGAAGCATGTAGCATGAAGCATGAACCATGAAGCATGTAGCATGTAGCATGAAGCAAGCATGTAGCATGAAGCATGTAGCATGAAGCAAGCATGCAAGCATGTAGCATGAAGCATGAAGCATGTAGAAGCATGTAGCATAAAGCATGTAGCATGAAGCATGTAGCATGAAGCATGAAGCATGAAGCATGTAGCATGAAGCATGTAGCATGAAGCATGTAGCATAGCATGAAGCATGTAGCATGAAGCATGTAGCATGTAGCATGAAGCATAGCATGTAGCATAAAGCATGTAGCATGTAGCATAAAGCATGTAGCATGAAGCATGTAGCATGAAGCATGTAGCATGAAGCATGTAGCATGTAGCATGAAGCATGTAGCATGTAGCATGTAGCATAAAGCATGTAGCATGAAGCATGTAGCATGAAGCATGTAGCATGAAGCATGAAGCATGTAGCATGTAGCATGAAGCATGAAGCATGTAGCATGAAGCATGTAGCATGTAGCATGAAGCATGTAGCATGTAGCATGAAGCATGTAGCATGTAGCATGTAGCATAAAGCATGAAGCATGAAGCATGAAGCATGTAGCATGAAGCATGTAGCATGTAGCATGAAGCATGTAGCATGTAGCATGAAGCATGTAGCATGTAGCATAAAGCATGAATCATGAAGCATGTAGCATGAAGCATGTAGCATGTAGAATGAAGCATGTAGCATGTAGCATGAAGCATGTAGCATGTAGCATAAAGCATGAAGCATGAAGCATGTAGCATGTAGCATGTAGCATAAAGCATGTAGCATGAAGCATGTAGCATGAAGCATGTAGCATGAAGCATGAAGCATGTAGCATGTAGCATGAAGCATGTAGCATGAAGCATGTAGCATGTAGCATGAAGCATGTAGCATAAAGCATGAAGCATGAAGCATGTAGCATGTAGCATGAAGCATGTAGCATGAAGCATGTAGCATGAAGCATGAAGCATGAAGCATGTAGCATGTAGCATGTAGCATGAAGCATGTAGCATGTAGCATGAAGCATGTAGCATGAAGCATGTAGCATGAAGCATGTAGCATGTAGCATGAAGCATGTAGCATGAAGCATGTAGCATGAAACATGTAGCATGTAGCATGTAGCATGAAGCATGTAGCATGTAGCATGAAGCATGTAGCATGAAGCATGTAGCATGAAGCATGTAGCATGAAGCATGTAGCATGAAGCATGTAGCATGAAGCATGTAGCATGAAGCATGTAGCATGTAGTATGAAGCATGTAGCATGTAGCATGAAGCATGTAGCATGTAGCATGAAGCATGTAGCATGTAGCATAAAGCATGAAGCATGAAGCATGTAGCATGTAGCATGTAGCATGAAGCATGTAGCATGAAGCATGTAGCATGAAGCATGTAGCATGAAGCATGAAGCATGAATCATGTAGCATGTAGCATGAAGCATGTAGCATGTAGCATGAAGCATGTAGCATGTAGCATGAAGCATGTAGCATGTAGCATAAAGCATGAAGCATGAAGCATGAAGCATGTAGCATGTAGCATGAAGCATGTAGCATGTAGCATGAAGCATGTAGCATGTGGCATGTAGCATAAAGCATGAAGCATGAAGCATGAAGCATGAAGCATGTAGCATGTAGCATGAAGCATGTAGCATAAAGCATGTAGCATGAAGCATGTAGCATGTAGCATGAAGCATGTAGCATGTAGCATGAAGCATGTAGCATGTAGCATGAAGCATGTATGTCAGCATAGTTGCTGATCCCTGTATTCCCTGTATTATATAGCATAGCATATTAGTATCCTCCATGTGCTTTAGACACGAGATCCCTCGTAGGCCTTTGGCTTGGAGTGACGTCATAGGGATTCACATGGGCAGTGATCCCTCTGTCCCGGTCTCACTCGGCGGCAGACCTACAGAACGTGAACAGGCTTGGCACCGGGCTCCATCTCTCATCTCAGTCTGACAATATATCTACCATCCTACAAGTGTGTCTACTTTCAACCTGTGATATCTCCATTCAAGAACCCTTACGATAAATGGTGCCAGCGGTGAGCCTGTAATTCTGACGATTACAGCGATTTCTGGAGATAAAATTGTCGACCAGCAAGACGGCCATTTCGTGTGACCAGTAGGCCTACCGACTACCGAGGTTCACCCCATCCAGCTACCTCAAGCCAGCTACTCTACCAGCTTCTACATTATTCACTGGTCAGTCTCTTTGTATTAGTGTTAACTGCTTTTTGCATTACTCCCGAGGGGTCGACCCGAGTTTGCAAAATAAGCCAGCTTCCAGTCTGTGGTGGGGGAGTCAGAACACCCGAGTCCAGTCCAGCCTAGCCTACTCCATCCAATTATTTTGCCTGCCAAGCCAGCTTCCACCCCTGCTGTGCTCATCGTGTGAAGTTATCAAGCTATTCTGTGTGAAGGGTTAAGATAAGCCAGCTAGCAACTAACCCAGGTGTCTTACCCCAGTACTCAGGCAAGCCACGTGACTAGTCTTCATCGCTTGTGATTCAAGTTCCAAGCATTCTGAGTGCTCCTTGTCATCCTTGTGGTGTTGTAGTATTTCGTGGGTTTATTTGAAGCAAGTCGGCTTAGAATTATCTTTGCGGCAGTGTGGGTTTTCTCAGTGAGGCTTACGACGTTCAACCCATAAGCCCAGCCACTCACGATCACGTGTGTCGCACCATTGCCGGTCCCAGACGCCTCGCTCAGCTTTACCCACAAACCCAGCTACAGTCGGCCATTACAACTCACCTACCTCATCAGTGTTTTGGTGCTCTGCTAAGGGTTGTAGCACCATATTTTAAGGACCACATAGGGGGTCAAGAGCTAGAGAGTGGCGCGCCATCTTTAAAAGCCTCCTATGTGTTGTCTCTCGCCGATTTAAGCGCAATTCTACGATCATCTGTGCAGAGGACAGCAGCAAGACGATAAAAACAATCCATCAATCTCATTTTTTCAAGTGTTACAGCTATAATATTTTTTTTTAGAGACATTTGCGAGTGTTGAGACATTTCTTTTGTGTTCCCAGTGAATTTTTCTCTTAGTGACATTCAGTGACTCTTGATCAGACTCAGTGTTTATCATGTACTGATTGCATAAATTTCTTTTAATCTCCTTAATTCAGTGTTAATTTTCGTGCATTATTTTATATCTGTTGTGTTGTGTTTCTTTTTATACACACTTGAAGTAAGTACTTAGTGTTTCCTTTGTTGTGTGTGCAACATATGAGCAGTATAGAACTTGTGTTTAAACTTCAGAATTCCAGTGTATTAACTCAGTAAATTTTTCACCTCATATTCTGCATCACAACTCAGTGTTGTCTGTTTTTTTTTTTTCTTCCCAGCATTTGTGTAATTTTATTTTTGTTCCCTGTGTGTTGAACATTCTTGTGTTCATATTCCTTTATTCAGCCAGTGTTTAATTTGTCTTATTTCCACAGACAATAGTGCCATTTTTAATGCTCCAGCAAGAAATCTGTTTACAAAATTTTTTAAAAAACATCAAGTTTCATTGCAAGAAAATTCTAGTACTGAGTTTATGTTGATGTTTTGTGCTCTGCATCACTGTAAGTGTTGTATTTCTTTTTGTTGTGTGTTTTAGCACCTATTATTTTTTTTCATATTTTATTGAACAAATTCACTCTTAGTGCAATTTTTAAGTTCTCCTTCTAAAGTAAATTGTTCTTTTGCTTGTTGTTTAAGTGCAGTTAAGAGTTAAAGTGTTCATTCCTTGATATATTTCTTTTCTTGTGTGTTATAATTTTTATTATTGCACATAGACTCATTTTGCAATAATTCTTGTGCAAATATTGTGTTGCTATTAAAGTTTTTCTTGCAGGAAATTTTATGCAGTGTTGTGCAATACAGTTTATTACAGTGCAGTTTCTTATGCTCTGTTCTGTGCATAGTATTTTATTCTGTCTGTCATTTTAATTTTTATTTCAGTGAATTGTGTGTTTGTTTTAATTTTTGCACAAGTTTATTGAGTCCATTCTATTATTTTATTGTGTATTTTCCTTGTTGCATTGAAAGTAAAGACAACTCACTGTGCCATTTATTCAATTTAAAGTAAAAGTTGAGCATATTAGATTTGAGCAAAGTAAAAGTTCTCTTGATTTTCAGTGTTTGTTAAGTTGCATTTTATTATTCTTGTGTGAGTTCTTTGCTTACTGTGTAACTTGTCAATTTTTAATTACTTATGCAGAATAGTTAAGCATTTTTTTCCATTTAAGCTTACTGTGTCATTCTCTCCATTTTTCTTGACTTATGCCCTTCAGTATTTTCACTGAGAAGATGTCCCAGTCACTTTTGAACGTTCACTTAGTGTATCATTCCAGTCAAAGTCAATATGAATCAGTCCACAGTACCAACATTCCCTTACTGACTGAAAGACAATACCTAGCCCTTGAGCAATGTGTTTGTTCTCACAGCTTGTATCTGAGATTTGTTAAAGTGCTGCGAAATGTGAAGTTCAGATTAAGTTCCTATAGATCCATGAATTACTTATTAACGTAGCCGAGCGGTCAGGCACTAGTAATTCTGTCACTCCCATCTGTGTTCCACCTATACCTTCAGACTTGCAGGATAGTGTTCCATTGCCTCAAGTGTCCGGGGACACTCAGACTGCCTTGAGTGCACAGCCTATCCCTGCAATGACTGCTAGTTCGAGTAGTAGTTTCTCCACAGGGGATGCCTTGTCAGAAAACGATTACTTGCAACTAGTAATGCCATCTCTTGTTGATGTGACATGCTGTCTGCAGAAAGACGTCTCTGTTACAGCTAGTGCTCTCACTAGAGTGTCTGTTGTTGTTCCTAATGTTCCAGATGGTGATCCCATCCTAGTTGACAGTAATCAGTGCATCGTAAGAAGTTATTTCTCGAATAACTTTCACATATTAACGTAAGTGTAGTTTCTTTATAGCTGATACCTCGTGTCACTGTGTGCGACTCAGATTGAATATCAGCATTGTTCACCGTGTTCATTTCTTTTCTCCTGTGCTTGCAGTTGAGATAGTAGATTCGTTCTCCCTTGCTCATATTGCGTGTTATAGCATTAATTTTTTCAACCGGGGGGAGTCATCCACTCCACCGAGTTTGTTCTTTCCTCCAGTAAGGAAGAACTGTTACCTTTATTCCAGAACAAACAGCCTACTGGAAGGTTAGCCAGATGGACCTTGACTATCCAAGAGTTCAATCCCACTTTTGAAAATTTACCTGGCAAGTCGAATGTAGTCGCAGATGCTTTATCGCGACACGTTAGTGTAGTTACTGCAGATCCTCCATTTACTGTCGAGGATGTCAAAAATGCCCAAAGAACCGATCCCTTGTGTTCTGGTGTGATTCGATTCCTGCTCCAGGAAGAGCTTATTCTTACTGTGAAGCCACCAGTACTCATTAGTGACTTATGAGCCAAGAATTACTGTATCGAATAGTCGAGTTGAGTACTCCTAGCAGACGAGTTAGTAATTCCACAGTCACTAGTGATTGTAGTTGTATCTTTTGTAGATACTCGTTCAGATCTCTCTCAGTCAAGGCATGTGTTAGCCATTGCAGAGGAATTCAATCCTCCCAGAGATGATAACCATTCTGCATACGTAAACCTTACCCTCGCAGAATTGGGTTTAAGTGTAAACAGCCTGCATAATTAGATGTCCGAGATGAATGAAATTGTCAACTGTGTGTTTATTATTAGCTGATCAGTTTGTCAGAAATTTTCGTGTTCACGTTCCCTCCGTATTCTGAGAATTAACAGTCTAGATTTGTGTGCACCGAATCTGCCTTTCTGTTAAACACTTCTTTGTATATAATTATTCTTCCTCAGAATCCGTAGAGTGCATGAATACAGATCGATCGATCAATTCCATCCATATTGTATAATGATTTGTACTTATAGTTTGTAATGATTACGTTAACACCCATTACGTCAAAATCATGTTGTACCATCCATTAGTTCTAAGTTATATATGCATTTGTTATTGTATAGAATCAGCCCAGATCCGCCTGCCTGTTCAGCCTATAGATAGTAGTGTATGTCGGGACGACATACGTAACATGACCGAGCTGTCAGCATAGTTGCTGATCCCTGTATTCCCTGTATTATATAGCATAGCATATTAGTATCCTCCATGTGCTTTAGACACGAGATCCCTCGTAGGCCTTTGGCTTGGAGTGACGTCATAGGGATTCACATGGGCAGTGATCCCTCTGTCCCGGTCTCACTCGGCGGCAGACCTACAGAACGTGAACAGGCTTGGCACCGGGCTCCATCTCCCATCTCAGTCTGACAATATATCTACCATCCTACAAGTGTGTCTACTTTCAACCTGTGATATCTCCATTCAAGAACCCTTACGATATGTAGCATGAAGCATGCAGCATGAAACATGCAGCACCAGCATGAAGCATGCAGCATGAAACATGCAGCATGAAGCATGCAGCATGAAGCATGCAGCATGAAGCATGCAGCATGCATCACCAGCATGAAGCATGCAGCATGAAGCATGTAGCATGTAGCATGAAGCATGTAGCATGAAGCATGTAGCATGTAGCATGTAGCATGTAGCATGAAGCATGTAGCATGTAGCATGAAGCATGTAGCATGAAGCATGTAGCATGAAGCATGTAGCATGAAGCATGTAGCATGAAGCATGTTCTGGAGTTAAGTCATGAACTACGAGAAGATAATGGAATTAAATCGAACGACATTGTAGGACAGAAAAATCAGAGACATGGTAACAACATACAAAATACCAAGAGGAATTGATAAGTTTGACGGGATCAGCTTGTTCGAGACAGTTGAAAGTCAGAAGCAGCGATGAGCCACAGGGATATCAGGAAGTATTTCTTCAGCCTCGGGATGGACAATAACAGGAAAGTATTGGAGAAAAGCTCCATATTTAAGGGTAAGTCCCACGAGGCTGGGAATGAATCTTGCAAGTAGCAAGTTGAGAAACAGGGCCAGGAGCTAAGACTCGACCCCTGCAACCACATATAGGTGAGCACACATACACTGGGCATGAGTGCACTGGTGGGTGGACACAAATGCGGGCATATGGTCAAGAGAGAGGGCGGGCGATCAAGTGGGTGGGCTGGTGCGAGTGTGGGAGTGTGTGTGGGTGGGTGTGGGAAAATGTGAGGACGTGTGGGGTGGCACTAGTGGGTTCGCCGGTACTGTCCCGGCCCGGGTCTGTTCCAGATGGCGGCCTGGCTGTGTGGGAGTGCGTGTGGAAGTGCGAGATGTAGTGTGGGAGTGCGTGTGGAAGTGCGAGAGGTAGTGTGGGAGTGCGTGAGTGACCATGGGGGACCTGCCAACAGCTATACAGGTGAGCGGGCAGCAGTGTGGGTGAGTGGGTGGTGGTATTGGTGGTGGTGATGGTGGTGGCGGTGGTGTAGGTGATGGTGGTGGTGATGGTCGTATTACTGGTAGTGGTGGTGGTGGTATAATTGGTGGTGGTGGTGTAGGTGATGGTGGTGATGGAGGTGGTAGTGGTGATGGTGGTGGTAGTGGTGTAGGTGATGGTGGTGGTGGCGGTGGTGTAGGTGATGGTGGTGATGGTGGTGGTTGGTGGGTGGGTGTACCCGAAGTGTTCTCCCATGGTGATATACTGAAACGTCTCCCTAGCACATGTACACACCCTTCCCCCACCATTTCACCCATCCCCACCACCACCACGCTTACACATACGCTGTACCATACACACCACACCTCACCCATACACACCACACCCATACACACCACACCTCAACCATACAAACCACATCTCACCCATACACACCATACCTCACCCATACACACCACACCTCACCCATACACACCACACCTCACCCATACACACCACACCTCACCCATACACACCACAACTCACCCATACACACCACACCTCACCCATACACACCACACCACACCTATACACACCACACCTCACCCATACACACCACACCTCGCCCACACACACCACACCCATACATACAACACCTAGCCCATATACACCACATCTCACCCATACACACCACACCACACCCATACAGACCACACCTCACCAATACACACGACACCTCACCCATACACACCACACCACACCCATACACACCACATCTCACCCATACATACAACACCTCGCCCATACACACCACACCTCACCCATACACACAACACCACACCCATACACACATCTCACCCATACATCCAACACCTCGCCCATACACACCACACTTCACCCATACACACCACACTTCACCCATACACACAACACCACACCCATACAGACCACACCTCACCCATACACACCACACCTCACCCATACACACCACACCACACCCATAAACACCACACCTCACCCATACATACAACACCTCACCCATACACACCACAC
The DNA here is from genome assembly GCF_038502225.1 of Cherax quadricarinatus. Classification (NCBI taxonomy): domain Eukaryota; kingdom Metazoa; phylum Arthropoda; class Malacostraca; order Decapoda; family Parastacidae; genus Cherax; species Cherax quadricarinatus. The sequence continues at coordinate 18,085,445 of NC_091330.1, forward strand.
CACACCCATACACACCACACCTCACCCATACATACAACACCCCACCCATACACACCACACCTCACCCATACATACAACACATCACCAATACACACCACACCTCACCCATACATACAACACCTCACCCATACACACCACACCTCACCCATACATATAACACCTCACCCATACATACAACACCTCGTCCATACACACCACACGTCAATCATACATACAACACCTCACCCATACACACCACACCTCACCCATACACACCACACCTCACCCATACACACCACACCTCACCCATACATACAACACCTCACCATACACACCACACCTCACCCATACATATAACACCTCACCCATACACACCACACCTCACTCATACATACAACACCTCACCAATACATACAACACCTCGTCCATACACACCACACGTCACCCATACATACAACACCTCACCCATACACACCACACCTCACCCATACAGACAACACCTCACGCATACAGACCACAACTCACACATACACACCACACCTCACACATACACACCACACCTCACCCATACACACCACACCTCACCCATACATACAACACCTCACCATACACACCACACTTCACCCATACATATAACACCTCACCCATACACACCACACCTCACTCATACGCACCACAACTCACTCATACACACCACAACTCACCCATACATACAACACCTCACTCATACACACCACAACTCACTTATACACACCACAACTCACTCATACACACCACAACTCACTCATACACACCACAACTCACCCATACATACAACACCTCACTCATACACACCACAACTCACTCATACACACCACAACTCACTCATACACACCACAACTCACCCATACATACAACACCTCACTCATACACACCACAACTCACTTATACACACCACAACTCACTCATACACACCACAACTCTCCCATACATACAACTCACTCATACACACCACAACTCACTCATACACACCACAACTCACCCATACATACACCTCACCCATACACACCACACCTCACCCATACACACCACGCCTCACCCATACATAAAACACCTCACCCATACACACCACACCTCACCCATACACACCACGCCTCACCCATACATACAACACCTCACCCATACACACCTCACCTCACCCATACATACAACACCTCACCCATACATACAACACCTCACCCATACACACCACACCTCACCCATACATACAGCACCTCACCCATACATACAACACCTCGCCCATACACACCACACCTCACCCATACATACAACCTCACCCATACATACAACACCTCACCCATACACACCACACCTCACCCATACATACAACACCTCACCCATACACACCACACTTCACCCATACACACCACACCTCACCCATACATACAACACCTCACCATACACACCACACCTCACCCATACGTATAACACCTCACCCATACACACCACACCTCACCCATACATACAACACCTCACCCATGCACACACCTCACCTATACATACAATACCTCACCCATACATACAACTCACCCATACATACAACACCTCACCCATACATACCATACCTCACCATTACATACAACACCTCACCCATACATACAACACCTCACCCATACACACCACACCTCACCCATACATACAACACCTCACCCATACACACCACACCTCACCCATACATACAACACCTCACCCATACACACCACACCCATACACACCACACCTCACCCATACATACAACACCTCACCCATACACACCACACCTCACCCATACATACAACACCTCACCCATACACACCACACCTCACCCATACATACAACACCTCACCCATACATACAACACCTCGTCCATACACACCACACGTCACCCATACATACAACACCTCACCCATACACACCACACCTCACCCATACACACCACACCTCACCCATACACACCACACCTCACCCATACATACAACACCTCACCATACACACCACACCTCACCCATACATATAACACCTCACCCATACACACCACACCTCACTCATACATACAACACCTCACCCATACATACAACACCTCGTCCATACACACCACACGTCACCCATACATACAACACCTCACCCATACACACCACACCTCACCCATACATACAACACCTCACCCATACATACAACACCTCGTCCATACACACCACACGTCACCCATACACACCACACCTCACCCATACACACCACACCACACCCATACACACCACAACTCACTCATACACACCACAACTCACCCATACATACAACACCTCACTCATACACACCACACCTCACTCATACGCACCACAACTCACTCATGCACACCACAACTCACCCATACATACAACACCTCACTCATACACACCACAACTCACTTATACACACCACAACTCACTCATACACACCACAACTCACGCATACACACCACAACTCACCCATACATACAACACCTCACTCATACACACCACAACTCACTCATGCACACCACAACTCACTCATACACACCACAACTCACCCATACATACAACACCTCACTCATACACACCACAACTCACTTATACACACCACAACTCACTCATACACACCACAACTCACCCATACGTACAACTCACTCATACACACCACAACTCACTCATACACACCACAACTCACCCATACATACACCTCACCCATACACACCACACCTCACCCATACACACCACGCCTCACCCATACATAAAACACCTCACCCATACACACCACGCCTCACTCATACATACAACACCTCACCCATACACACCACACCTCACCCATACACACAACACCTCACCCATACATACAACACCTCACCCATACACACCACACCTCACCCATACATACAGTACCTCACCCATACATACAACACCTCGCCCATACACACCACACCTCACCCATACATACAACCTCACCCATACATACAACACCTCACCCATACACACCACACCTCACCCATACATACAACACCTCACCCATACACACCACACTTCACCCATACACACCACACCTCACCCATACATACAACACCTCACCATACACACCACACCTCACCCATACGTATAACACCTCACCCATACACACCACACCTCACCCATACATACAACACCTCACCCATGCACACACCTCACCTATACATACAACACCTCACCCATACATACAACTCACCCATACATACAACACCTCACCCATACATACCATACCTCACCATTACATACAACACCTCACCCATACATACAACACCTCGCCCATACACACCACACCTCACCCATACACACCACACCTCACCCATACACACCACACCTCACCCATACATACAACACCTCACCCATACATACAACACCTCGCCCATACACACCACACCTCACTCATACACACTACACCTCACCCATACACACTACACCTCATCCATACATACAACACCTCACCCATACACACCACACCTCACCCATACATACAACACCTCACCCATACACACCACACCTCACCCATACACACCACACCTCACCCATACACACCACACCTCACCCATACACACCACACCTCACCCATACACACCACACCTCACCCATACATACAACACCTCACCCATACACACCACACCTCACCCATACATACAACACCTCACTCATACACACACCTCACTCATACACACACCACAACTCACTCATACATACCACACCTCACCCATACACACCACACCTCACTCGTACACACCACAACTCACTCATGCACACACCTCACCCATACATACAACACCTCATTCATACACACCACAACTCACTCATACACACCACAACTCACTCGTACACACCACAACTCACTCATACACACCACAACTCACTCATACACACCACACCTCACCCATACATACAACTCCTCACCCATACACACCACAACTCACTCATACACACCACACCTCACCCATACATACAACTCCTCACCCATACACACCACACCTCACCCATACATACCACAACTCACTCATACACACCACACCTCACTCATACACACCACGACTCACCCATACACACCACACCTCACTCATACACACCACAACTCACTCATACACACCACACCTCACCCATACATACCACAACTCACTCATACACACCACACCTCACTCATACACACCACACCTCACCCATACATACCACAACTCACTCATACACACCACAACTCACTTATACACACCACACCTCACCCATACATACCACACCTCACTCATACACACCACACCTCACTCATACACACCACACCTCACCCATACACACCACACCTCACCCATACACACCACACCTCACCCATAAATACCACAACTCACTCATACACACCACACCTCACTCATACACACCACAACTCACTCATACACACCACAACTCACTCATACACACCACAACTCACTCATACACACCACAACTCACTCATACACACCACAACTCACTCATACACACCACAACTCACCCATACATACAACTCACTCATACACACCACAACTCACTCATACACACCACAACTCACCCATACATACAACACCTCACTCATACACACCACAACTCACTCATACACACCACAACTCACTCATACACACCACAACTCACTCATACACACCACACCTCACTCATACACACCACAACTCACTCATACACACCACAACTCACTCATACACACCACACCTCACTCATACACACCACAACTCACTCATACACACCACAACTCACTCATACACACCACAACTCACTCATACACACCACACCTCACTCATACACACCACACCTCACCCATACACAACACAACTCACTCATACACACCACAACTCACTTATACACACCACAACTCACTCATACACACCACAACTCACTCATACACACCACAATTCACCCATACACACCCCACCTCACCCATACACAACACAACTCACTCATACACACCAAAACTCACTCATACACACCACAACTCACTCATACACACCACAACTCACTCATACACACCACACCTCACTCATACACACCACACCTCACCCATACACAACACAACTCACTCATACACACCACAACTCACTTATACACACCACAACTCACTCATACGCACCACAACTCACCCATACATACAACACCTCACTCATACACACCACAACTCACTTATACACACCACAACTCACTCATACACACCACAACTCACTCATACACACCACAACTCACTCATACACACCACAACTCACTCATACACACCACAACACACCCATAAACATTCAACTTCCCTCAAAGAACACACTATGCAGCCACTTCCTAATGTTTATACTATGAAGTTAAGTGTGCAAAACGAAGTTAACATTAACGTGTGCAACACTTAAGTTAACGTCAAGAGGCTGACAGCAGCCTGAGAGTCCGGGTGAAACTCGGTGTTGAGACACGCGCCATCATCAGCACACTGCCCCCACCACCGCCCTCAGCACTGCCCCCACCAACAATGCCCTCAGCACTGCCCCCACCACCGCCCTCAGCACTGCCCCCCCCCCCGCCCGCAGCACTAAGCACTGCCCCCACCACCGCCCTCAGCACTGCCCCCACCACCGCCCTCAGCACTGCCCCCACCACCGCCCTCAGCACTGCCCCCACCACCGCCCACAGCACTGCCCCCACCACCGCCCTCAGCACTGCCCCCACCACCGCCCTCAGCACTGCCTCCACCACCGCCCTCAGCACAGCCCCCACCACCGCCCTCAGCACTGCCCCCACCACCGCCCTCAGCACTGCCCCCACCACCGCCCTCAGCACTGCCCCCACCACCGCCCTCAGCACTGCCCCCACCACCGCCCTCAGCACTGCCCCCACCACCGCCCTCAGCACTGCCCCCACCACCGCCCTCAGCACTGCCCCCACCACCGCCCTCAGCACTGCCCCCACCACCGCCCTCAGCACTGCCCCCACCACCGCCCTCAGCACGGCCCCCACCACCACCCTCAGCACTGCCCCCACCACCGCCCACAGCACTGCCCCCACCACCGCCCTCAGCACTGCCCCCACCACCGCCCTCAGCACTGCCCCCACCACCGCCCTCAGCACTGCCCCCACCACCGCCCTCAGCACTGCCCCCACCACCGCCCTCAGCACTGCCCCCACCACCGCCCTCAGCACTGCCCCCACCACCGCCCTCAGCACTGCCACCACCACCGCCCTCAGCACTGCCCCCACCACCGCCCTCAGCACTGCCCCCACCACCGCCCTCAGCACTGCACCCACCACCGCCCTCAACACTGCCCCCACCACCGCCCTCAGCACTGCCCCCACCACCGCCCTCAGCACTGCCCCCACCACCACCCTCAGCACTGCCCCCACCACCGCCCTCAGCACTCAGCACTGCCACTACCACCGCCCTCAGCACTGCCCCCACCACCGCCCTCAGCACTGCCCCCACCACCACCCTCAGCACCACCGCCCTCAGCACTGCCTCCACCACCGCCCTCAGCACTGCCCCCACCACCACCCTCAGCACTGCCCCCACCACCGCCCTGTCTCACATCAACCATGTAAAACTCTGTCTTATACCACCACCAACACAGGTACAACACGCACCACCACCAACACAGGTACAACACGCACCACCATCAACACAGGTACAACACGCACCACCATCAACACAGGTACAACACGCACCACCATCAACACAGGTACAACATGCACCACCACCAACACAGGTACAACACGCACCACCACCAACACAGGTACAACACGCACCACCACCAACACAGGTACAACACGCACCACCATCAACACAGGTACAACACGCACCACCACCAACACAGGTACAACACGCAACACCATCAACAGGTACAACACGCACCACCATCAACACAGGTACAACACGCACCACCACCAACACAGGTACAACACGCACCACCATCAACACAGGTACAACACGCACCACCACCAACACAGGTACAACACGCACCACCATCAACACAGGTACAACACGCACCACCACCAACACAGGTACAACACGCACCACCATCAACACAGGTACAATACGCACCACCACCAACACAGGTACAACATGCACCACCATCAACACAGGTACAACACGCACCACCACCAACACAGGTACAACACGCACCACCATCAACACAGGTACAACACGCACCACCACCAACACAGGTACAACACGCACCACCATCAACACAGGTACAACACGCACCACCATCAACACAGGTACAACACGCACCACCATCAACACAGGTACAACACGCACCACCATCAACACAGGTACAACACGCACCACCATCAACACAGGTACATCACGCACCACCATCAACACAGGTACAACACGCACCACCATCAACACAGGTACAACACGCACCACCATCAACACAGGTACAACACGCACCACCACCAACACAGGTACAACACGCACCACCACCAACACAGGTACAACACGCACCACCATCAACACAGGTACAACACGCACCACCATCAACACAGGTACAACACACACCACCACCAACACAGGTACAACACGCACCACCACCAACACAGGTACAACACGCACCACCATCAACACAGGTACAACACGCACCACCATCAACACAGGTACAACACGCACCACCACCAACACAGGTACAACACGCACCACCATCAACACAGGTACAACACGCACCACAACCAACACAGGTACAACACGCACCACCACCAACACAGGTACAACACGCACCACAACCAACACAGGTACAACACGCACCACCACCAACACAGGTACAACACGCACCACCATCAACACAGGTACAACATGCACCACCACCAACACAGGTACAACACGCACCACCATCAACACAGGTACAACACGCACCACCATCAACACAGGTACAACACGCACCACCACCAACACAGGTACAACACGCACCACCACCAACACAGGTACAACACGCACCACCATCAACACAGGTACAACACGCACCACCATCAACACAGGTACAACACGCACCACCACCAACACAGGTACAACACGCACCACCATCAACACAGGTACAACACGCACCACAACCAACACAGGTACAACACGCACCACCACCAACACAGGTACAACACGCACCACAACCAACACAGGTACAACACGCACCACCACCAACACAGGTACAACACGCACCACCATCAACACAGGTACAACATGCACCACCATCAACACAGGTACAACATGCACCACCACCAACACAGGTACAACACGCACCACCACCAACACAGGTACAACATGCACCACCACCAACACAGGTACAACACGCACCACCACCAACGCAGGTACAACATGCACCACCACCAACACAGGTACAACACGCACCACAACCAACACAGGTACAATACGCACCACCACCAACACAGGTACAGTCTCCCTCACCACCACCAACACAGGTACAACACGCACCACCACCAACACAGGTACAACATGCACCACCACCAACACAGGTACAACACGCACCACAACCAACACAGGTACAACACGCACCACCACCAACACAGGTACAACACGCACCACCATCAACACAGGTACAACATGCACCACCACCAACACAGGTACAACACGCACCACCACCAACACAGGTACAACATGCACCACCACCAACACAGGTACAACACGCACCACCACCAACACAGGTACAACACGCACCACCACCAACACAGGTACAACACGCACCGCCACCAACACAGGTACAACACGCACCACCATCAACACAGGTACAACACGCACCACCATCAACACAGGTACAACACGCACCACCATCAACACAGGTACAACACGCACCACCACCAACACAGGTACAACACGCACCACCATCAACACAGGTACAACATGCACCACCACCAACACAGGTACAACATGCACCACCACCAACACAGGTACAACACGCACCACCACCAACACAGGTACAACACGCACCGCCACCAACACAGGTACAACACGCACCACCATCAACACAGGTACAACACGCACCACCATCAACACAGGTACAACACGCACCACCATCAACACAGGTACATCACGCACCACCATCAACACAGGTACAACACGCACCACCATCAACACAGGTACATCACGCACCACCATGAACACAGGTACAACACGCACCACCACCAACACAGGTACAACACGCACCACCATCAACACAGGTACAACACGCACCACCACCAACACAGGTACAACACGCACCGCCACCAACACAGGTACAACACGCACCACCATCAACACAGGTACAACACGCACCACCATCAACACAGGTACAACACGCACCACCATCAACACAGGTACAACACGCACCACCACCAACACAGGTGCAGCAACAGTCTTATGCACAAGAAACAAAGGCAACAGCGTCGGTTCCCACGGGAGGCTCTAATGATGACCATAAGGGAAAGTAACATCCGGTTCTTACAGGAAGTCTCGGAAGCTCACTCAACACAGGAAGTCTTCCACACAAGACTGTACAAGACCGTTCTTACAGGAAGCTTCGGAAGCTCACTCAACATAATAGGTCTTCCACACAAAACTATACAAAAGTGACGCTGTGAATTTCATCTCAAATGAAGTAGCAGTGTGGACAACCATTGATTTAGCAGTAGTAATATAAGCGCAAGCATGTAGGATAAGCTGTACATACTCCACACAAATAACCCGCACATAGAAGAAACTTCTGACGATGTTTCGGTCCGACTTTGACCATTAACTAGTCACACACACAATGACTAGTTAATGGTCAAAGTCGGACCGAAACGTCGTCAGAAGTTTCTTTTTCCTATATTTGAGTTATTTGTGCATTGTTCAGTCACGGTATTATGCCTTTTTGTTCTTTCTGCACACACTCGAACACTTTATACAGGTTTGTGTGTGGCGTACGAGAGCACACGAAGAAACAGACTTTCCCCGTATTAATAACTCCGCAGAGTAACTTAACTCGGATTTCCCAAGCAAACCAAATTCTGTAGTTCATTCGTTATAGTTGGGTTCCTTAATCCTCCCTTAGGATGCTACATACAACAACAGACTAACTCTTGGGTATCAATTTCCTGCTAGAACATGAGCAGCATGTGCAAGTCCCGTGGCCTGGTTGGCAACGCTCTCGCCTCACACACTAAGTGTCCGTGTTTCAATCCCCGACCGGGTAGAAACACGAGAGTGTTTCCTGACACCTGCTGTTCCCGTTCACCTGGCAAGCAAGTAGGTACCTGGGTGTTAGTCGACTGGTGTGAGTCACATCCTGGTGGACAAGGAATCCGAAGGAAATAAGTTAGACAGTCCTCGATGACACACTGACTTTCTTGGGTTATCCTGGGTGGCTAACCCTCCGGGGTTAAAAATCCAAACAAAATCTTATCTGTCTTGCCTCGCCCAGAATCTGAATTCCAGTGCTGCCGCAGCAGCAGCAGTTACACATCTCTCATGGCTTAAACATCGTCTGCATGACAATATTAAGACTCTTTAAGTATAGAAAAACCATTATTATACGTTTCAACCACAATGGGTGAAACGTCTCTGACAAAAACTGTCCCAGAAATTACGAAATTGTGGGCTAACGTCATTGTCTAGCCGTTAGAAGCGTCTCACAGAAGCTAGTCTCTCCCACACGCTGGTTCACTGAGCTCACTACCTCACCAGGTACAACACCACATACGGACGCTGGTTCACTGAGCTCACTACCTCACCAGGTACAACACCATCACATACTGACGCTGGTTCACTGAGCTCACTACCTCACCAGTTACAACACCATCACATACGGACGCTGGCTCACTACCTCACCAGGTACAACACCATCACATACGGACGCTGGCTCACTACCTCACCAGGTACAACACCATCACATACGGACGCTGGCTCACTACCTCACCAGGTACAACACCATCACATACGGACGCTGGCTCACTACCTCACCAGGTACAACACCATCACATACGGACGCTGGTTCACTGAGCTCACTACCTCACCAGGTACAACACCATCACATACGGACGCTGGCTCACTACCTCACCAGGTACAACACCATCACATACGGACGCTGGTTCACTGAGCTCACTACCTCACCAGGTACAACACCACATACGGACGCTGGTTCACTGAGATCACTACCTCACAAGGTACAACACCATCACATACGGAGGCTGGTTCACTGAGCTCACTACCTCACCAGGTACAACACCATCACATACGGACGCTGGTTCACTGAGCTCACTACCTCACCAGGTACAACACCATCACATACGGACGCTGGCTCACTGAGCTCACTACCTAACCAGGTACAACACCATCACATACGGACGCTGGCTCACTGAGCTCACTACCTCACCAGGTACAACACCATCACATACGGACGCTGGCTCACTGAGCTCACTACCTCACCAGGTACAACACCATCACATACGGACGCTGGCTCACTGAGCTCACTACCTCACCAGGCACACCATCACATACGGACGCTGGTTCACTGAGCTCACTACCTCACCAGGTACAACACCATCACATACGGACGCTGGCTCACTGAGCTCACTACCTCACCAGGTATAACACCATCACATACGGACGCTGGCTCACTGAGCTCACTACCTCACCAGGTACAACACCATCACATACGGACGCTGGTTCACTGAGCTCACTACCTCACCAGGTACAACACCATCACATACGGACGCTGGCTCACTGAGCTCACTACCTCACCAGGTACAACACCATCACATACGGACGCTGGCTCACTGAGCTCACTACCTCACCAGGTACAACACCATCACATACGGACACTGGCTCACTACCTCACCAGGTACAACACCATCACATACGGACGCTGGCTCACTGAGCTCACTACCTCACCAGGTACAACACCATCACATACGGACGCTGGCTCACTGAGCTCACTACCTCACCAGGTATAACACCATCACATACGGACGCTGGCTCACTGAGCTCACTACCTCACCAGGTACAACACCATCACATACGGACGCTGGCTCACTGAGCTCACTACCTCACCAGGCACACCATCACATACGGACGCTGGTACAACACCATCACTGACGCTGGCTCACTACCTAACCAGGTACAACACCATCACATACGGACGCTGGCTCACTGAGCTCACTACCTAACCAGGTACAACACCATCACATACGGACGCTGGCTCACTGAGCTCACTACCTCACCAGGTACACCATCACATACGGACGCTGGTTCACTGAGCTCACTACCTCACCAGGTACAACACCATCACATACGGACGCTGGTTCACTGAGCTCACTACCTCACCAGGTACAACACCATCACATACGGACGCTGGCTCACTGAGCTCACTACCTCACCAGGTACAACACCATCACATACGGACGCTGGCTCACTGAGCTCACTACCTCACCAGGTACAACACCATCACATACGGACGCTGGCTCACTACCTCACCAGGTACAACACCATCACATACGGACGCTGGCTCACTGAGCTCACTACCTCACCAGGTACAACACCATCACATACGGACGCTGGCTCACTGAGCTCACTACCTCACCAGGTACAACACCATCACATACGGACGCTGGCTCACTGAGCTCACTACCTCACCAGGTACAACACCATCACATACGGACGCTGGCTCACTAGCTCACTACCTCACCAGGTACAACACCATCACTATACAGGTACAACACCATCACATACGGACGCTGAGCTCACTACCTCACCAGGTACAACACCATCACATACGGACGCTAGCTCACTACCTCACCAGGTACAACACCATCACTGAGCTCACTACCTCACCAGGTACAACACCATCACATACGGACGCTAGCTCACTACCTCACCAGGTACAACACCATCACATACGGACGCTGGCTCACTACCTCACCAGGTACAACACCATCACATACGGACGCTAGCTCACTACCTCACCAGGTACAACACCATCACATACGGACGCTAGCTCACTACCTCACCAGGTACAACACCATCACATACGGACGCTGGCTCACGGAAAGTATTGCAACAATAATAACAATAATAATGTCCAACTTATAGGGATGGTAGTAAAAAATATTACAGATGCACATCATGGGTCCAGGGACTAGACTCCAACATTTTGTTAGCTAAGCAGGTTACAGTATTTATAAATTACTAATTACTATTAATAGTAACAGCGTTTACAAATTATTGATACCTATTAATAGTAATTTACTCATTAATCAAATACGTTGATCAGGCAATTGACATTATCAAAATTAGGCTAAAATACCAAAGCCTCAACTCTAAAACAAGTTCCAGAATAAGGAATTATTGAGACAAGTTTCGTTCTGCGCAAAGTTTTATCAGTGTCATGACTTGATAAAACTGTAGCGATAAATGGTTGTTCTGCAACGTGTGGGCAATGTGCTGTTTCATCCGTACCAGCGTCTCTTAAAACCGACGGAATCCACCACCAACAGGTAAGGAACAGCGGGGATGAAGTCTGGGTGGGGTAGGAGCCTCCTTGATTATTACTGATAGTTGGAACATTACTGTGGGAGCTGAGCCCCAGGTAGCCCCTGACAATACATGTAGGAGGACGTGTGGGTGTGGGAGCTGGGCAGCAGGAACACCCAAACAATACATGCCTCTAAGGCTCTTCTCTCCACTTCCTTATTTGCGACTCCCAGGGAGAAGAAGCAGGCGCTGTAATCAACACCTCACTTGTACAAACCTATGCAACACGTATGCAATTTAACCACTTTGAAAATTAATTAAATTCCAGGAGCTTTCGTGGTCGTACTTGTAGTAATTACCACGCGATAAATGAGACACCTGTGCAACATCTGAGGGTCTATTCTGGAAACGTTTCAGCAGCTAGTGGTTTCTTCAGTCAAATGTAGAGAAGAAAGGTGAAAGAATATAAGAATGGAGGAACACTGTAGCAGGCCTACTGACCCATACAAGACGAGTTCTTAATTAAGATGAGGAGTTTGACGAAATCAATTGTTCAGCCTCAAGTCGATGTGTTCAAGCTATCTATCATATAGACTGAAGGACTGAACATAATTATTACATCCAACTCCTCATCTTGCACTGTTCTTTCCTGCACCGGATGAAGCAGCCTCTGGCTGCCTTCTACAGTTTCAACAATAAAGTTATCCAACTTCTTGATTTTCTGTACAGCCCTTGTGGCTTAGCGCTTCTTTTTGATAATAATAATAATAATAATAATAATAATAATAATAATAATAATAATAATAATAATAATAATAATAATAATAATAATAATAATAATAATAATAATAATATAATAATAATAATAATAATAATAATAATAATAATAATAATAATAATAATATAATAATAATAATAATAATAATAATAATAATAATAATAATAATAATAATAATAATAATAATAACAATAATAATAATAATAATAATAATAATAATAATAATAATAATAATAATAATAATAATAATAATAAAGTATACAACACAGTCAGACCACAAAATAATATCAATGCAGAAAATAACGTTTCGTTGGCAATCAAATTTTTTAAATCCTGTCTGCCAGTAAAATATTTTTTTTTCATAACTTTCTCCATCGGATTTTTTTTAACTTAAACAAGTTCACTTAAGTGAATTTAAGTTAGTTTTCTGCAGTATTATTCACATAGGTCTACACAACCCGCCCACACTTGACCAGTTTCCTTCTGAAGATTTCTACACTGGAACAAGTGTACAAGTCCTCAGGAGGAAACTGGACAAGTATCTTCACCAGGTGCCAGATCAACGAGGCTATGATGGATATGTGGGGCAACGGGCCCCCAGCAGCAACAGCCTGGTTCACCAGGCAGCACCAGGCGAGCCTGGCCTATGGCCGGGCTCCGAGAGTCGTGAGACTCTGGAAACTCATCAAAGGTATATCCAGCCCAGACTTCTACACCTGTAGGTCAACCTATCCTCCTTTAACCTTTCTAAATTATCGAACACTGTTTTGTTGTAGTTTGTTTTATTGTTTGTTCACAACACTGCTTGTTCACAACATTGTTCACAACACTGCTTGTTCACAACATTGTTTGTTCACAACATTGTTTGTTCACAACATTGTTTGTTCACAACATTGTTTGTTCACAACACTGCTTGTTCACAACATTGTTCACAACACTGCTTGTTCACAACATTGTTCACAACACTGCTTGTTCACAACATTGTTTGTTCACAACACTGCTTGTTCACAACATTGTTTGTTCACAACATTGCTTGTTCACAACATTGCTTGTTCACAACATTGCTTGTTCACAACATTGTTTGTTCACAACATTGTTCACAACACTGCTTGTTCACAACATTGTTTGTTCACAACATTGTTCACAACATTGTTTGTTCACAACATTGCTTGTTCACAACATTGCTTGTTCACAACATTGCTTGTTCACAACATTGTTTGTTCACAACATTGTTTGTTCACAACATTGTTTGTTCACAACATTGTTTGTTCACAACATTGTTTGTTCACAACATTGTTTGTTCACAACATTGCTTGTTCACAACATTGTTTGTTCACAACATTGTTTGTTCACATTGTTTGTTCACAACATTCTTTGTTCACAACATTGTTCACAACATTGCTTGTTCACAACATTGCTTGTTCACAACATTGTTTGTTCACAACATTGTTTGTTCACAACATTGATCACATTGTTCACAACATTGCTTGTTCACAACACTGTTTGTTCACAACATTGTTTGTTCACAACATTGTTTGTTCACAACATTGTTTGTTCACAACATTGTTTGTTCACAACACTGTTTGTTCACAACATTGTTTGTTCACAACATTGTTTGTTCACAACATTGTTTGTTCACAACATTGTTTGTTCACAACATTGTTTGTTCACAACATTGTTTGTTCACAACAGTGGTGGTTCACAACATTGTTTGTTCACAACATTGCTTGTTCACAACATTGTTTGTTCACAACATTGTTTGTTCACAACATTGTTTGTTCACAACATTGTTTGTTCACAACATTGTTTGTTCACAACATTGTTTGTTCACAACATTGCTTGTTCACAACACTGTTTGTTCACAACATTGTTTGTTCACAACATTGTTTGTTCACAACATTGTTCACAACATTGTTTGTTCACAACATTGTTTGTTCACAACATTGCTTGTTCACAACACTGTTTGTTCACAACACTGTTTGTTCACAACATTGTTTGTTCACAACATTGTTTGTTCACAACATTGTTTGTTCACAACATTGTTTGTTCACAACATTGCTTGTTCACAACATTGTTTGTTCACAACATTGTTTGTTCACAACATTGTTTGTTCACAACATTGTTTGTTCACAACATTGCTTGTTCACAACACTGTTTGTTCACAACATTGTTTGTTCACAACATTGTTTGTTCACAACATTGTTCACAACATTGTTTGTTCACAACATTGTTTGTTCACAACATTGTTCACAACATTGTTTGTTCACAACATTGTTTGTTCACAACATTGTTTGTTCACAACATTGTTCACAACATTGTTCACAACATTGTTTGTTCACAACATTGCTTGTTCACAACACTGTTTGTTCACAACACTGTTCACAACATTGTTTGTTCACAACATTGTTTGTTCACAACATTGTTTGTTCACAACATTGTTTGTTCACAACATTTTTTGTTCACAACATTGCTTGTTCACAACTGTTCACAACACTGTTCACAACATTGTTTGTTCACAACATTGTTTGTTCACAACATTGTTTGTTCACAACATTGCTTGTTCACAACATTGCTTGTTCACAACACTGCTTGTTCACAACATTGTTTGTTCACAACATTGTTTGTTCACAACATTGTTTGTTCACAACATTGCTTGTTCACTACACTGCTTGTTCACAACATTGCTTGTTCACAACATTGCTTGTTCACAACATTCACAACATTGCTTGTTCACAACACTGCTTGTTCACAACATTGTTCACAACATTGTTTGTTCACAACATTGTTTGTTCACAACATTGCTTGTTCACAACATTGCTTGTTCACAACATTGTTCACAACATTGTTTGTTCACAACATTGTTTGTTCACAACATTGTTTGTTCACAACATTGTTTGTTCACAAGATTGTTTGTTCACAAGATTGTTTGTTCACAAGATTGTTTGTTCACAACATTGTTTGTTCACAACATTGTTTGTTCACAACATTGTTTGTTCACAACATTGTTTGTTCACAACATTGTTTGTTCACAACATTGCTTGTTCACAACATTGCTTGTTCACAACATTGCTTGTTCACAACATTGCTTGTTCACAACACTGCTTGTTCACAACATTGTTTGTTCACAACATTGTTTGTTCACAACATTGTTTGTTCACAACATTGCTTGTTCACAACATTGCTTGTTCACAACATTGTTTGTTCACAACATTGTTTGTTCACAACATTGTTTGTTCACAACATTGTTTGTTCACAACATTGTTTGTTCACAACATTGTTTGTTCACAACATTGTTTGTTCACAAGATTGTTTGTTCACAACATTGTTTGTTCACAACATTGTTTGTTCACAACATTGCTTGTTCACAACATTGTTTGTTCACAACATTGTTTGTTCACAACATTGTTCACAACATTGTTTGTTCACAACATTGTTCACATTTTGTTCACAACATTGTTCACAAGATTGCTTGTTCACAACATTGCTTGTTCACAACATTGTTTGTTCACAACATTGTTCACAACATTGTTCACATTGCTTGTTCACAACATTGTTTGTTCACAACATTGCTTGTTCACAACACTGTTTGTTCACAACACTGTTTGTTCACAACATTGTTTGTTCACAACATTGTTCACAACATTGTTTGTTCACAACATTGCTTGTTCACAACACTGTTTGTTCACAACATTGTTTGTTCACAACATTGTTTGTTCACAACATTGTTTGTTCACAACATTGTTTGTTCACAACATTGCTTGTTCACAACATTGTTTGTTCACAACATTGTTTGTTCACAACATTGTTCACAACATTGCTTGTTCACAACACTGTTCACAACACTGTTTGTTCACAACATTGTTTGTTCACAACATTGTTTGTTCACAACATTGCTTGTTCACAACACTGTTTGTTCACAACACTGTTCACAACATTGTTTGTTCACAACATTGTTCACAACATTGTTTGTTCACAACATTGTTCACAACATTGTTTGTTCACAACATTGTTTGTTCACAACATTGTTTGTTCACAACATTGCTTGTTCACAACACTGTTCACAACACTGTTTGTTCACAACATTGTTTGTTCACAACATTGTTTGTTCACAACATTGTTCACAACATTGCTTGTTCACAACATTGCTTGTTCACAACATTGCTTGTTCACAACATTGCTTGTTCACAACACTGCTTGTTCACAACATTGTTTGTTCACAACATTGTTTGTTCACAACATTGTTTGTTCACAACATTGCTTGTTCACAACATTGCTTGTTCACAACATTGTTTGTTCACAACATTGTTTGTTCACAACATTGTTTGTTCACAACATTGTTTGTTCACAACATTGTTTGTTCACAACATTGTTTGTTCACAACATTGTTTGTTCACAACATTGTTTGTTCACAACATTGTTTGTTCACAACATTGCTTGTTCACAACATTGTTTGTTCACAACATTGTTTGTTCACAACATTGTTTGTTCACAACATTGTTTGTTCACAACATTGTTCACAACATTTTGTTCACAACATTGTTCACAAGATTGCTTGTTCACAACATTGCTTGTTCACAACATTGTTTGTTCACAACATTGTTTGTTCACAACATTGTTCACATTGCTTGTTCACAACATTGTTTGTTCACAACATTGCTTGTTCACAACACTGTTTGTTCACAACACTGTTTGTTCACAACATTGTTTGTTCACAACATTGTTCACAACATTGTTTGTTCACAACATTGCTTGTTCACAACACTGTTTGTTCACAACATTGTTTGTTCACAACATTGTTTGTTCACAACATTGTTTGTTCACAACATTGTTTGTTCACAACATTGCTTGTTCACAACATTGTTTGTTCACAACATTGTTCACAACATTGCTTGTTCACAACACTGTTCACAACACTGTTTGTTCACAACATTGTTCACAACATTGTTTGTTCACAACATTGTTCACAACATTGTTTGTTCACAACATTGCTTGTTCACAACTGTTCACAACACTGTTCACAACATTGTTTGTTCACAACATTGTTTGTTCACAACATTGTTTGTTCACAACATTGCTTGTTCACAACATTGCTTGTTCACAACACTGCTTGTTCACAACATTGTTTGTTCACAACATTGTTTGTTCACAACATTGTTTGTTCACAACATTGCTTGTTCACAACATTGCTTGTTCACAACATTGCTTGTTCACAACATTGCTTGTTCACAACACTGCTTGTTCACAACATTGTTCACAACATTGTTTGTTCACAACATTGTTTGTTCACAACATTGCTTGTTCACAACATTGCTTGTTCACAACATTGTTTGTTCACAACATTGTTTGTTCACAACATTGTTTGTTCACAACATTGTTTGTTCACAACATTGTTTGTTCACAACATTGTTTGTTCACAAGATTTTGTTCACAACATTCTTTGTTCACAACATTGTTTGTTCACAACATTGCTTGTTCACAACATTGTTTGTTCACAACATTGTTTGTTCACAACATTGTTTGTTCACAACATTGTTTGTTCACAACATTGTTTGTTCACAACATTGTTTGTTCACAACATTGCTTGTTCACAACATTGCTTGTTCACAACACTGCTTGTTCACAACATTGCTTGTTCACAACACTGCTTGTTCACAACATTGTTTGTTCACAACATTGTTTGTTCACAACATTGTTTGTTCACAACATTGCTTGTTCACAACATTGCTTGTTCACAACACTGTTTGTTCACAACATTGTTTGTTCACAACATTGTTTGTTCACAACATTGTTCACAACATTGTTTGTTCACAACATTGTTCACAACATTGTTTGTTCACAACATTGTTTGTTCACAACATTGCTTGTTCACAACATTGTTTGTTCACAACATTGCTTGTTCACAACATTGTTCACAACATTGTTTGTTCACAACATTGTTTGTTCACAACATTGCTTGTTCACAACATTGTTTGTTCACAACATTGCTTGTTCACAACATTGTTTGTTCACAACATTGTTTGTTCACAACATTGCTTGTTCACAACATTGTTTGTTCACAACATTGTTTGTTCACAACATTGTTTGTTCACAACATTGTTTGTTCACAACATTGTTCACAACATTTTGTTCACAACATTGTTCACAAGATTGCTTGTTCACAACATTGCTTGTTCACAACATTGTTTGTTCACAACATTGTTTGTTCACAACATTGTTCACATTGCTTGTTCACAACATTGTTTGTTCACAACATTGCTTGTTCACAACACTGTTTGTTCACAACACTGTTTGTTCACAACATTGTTTGTTCACAACATTGTTCACAACATTGTTTGTTCACAACATTGCTTGTTCACAACACTGTTTGTTCACAACATTGTTTGTTCACAACATTGTTTGTTCACAACATTATTTGTTCACAACATTGTTTGTTCACAACATTGCTTGTTCACAACATTGTTTGTTCACAACATTGTTTGTTCACAACATTGCTTGTTCACAACACTGTTCACAACACTGTTTGTTCACAACATTGTTCACAACATTGTTTGTTCACAACATTGTTCACAACATTGTTTGTTCACAACATTGCTTGTTCACAACACTGTTTGTTCACAACACTGTTCACAACATTGTTTGTTCACAACATTGTTCACAACATTGTTTGTTCACAACATTGTTCACAACATTGTTTGTTCACAACATTGTTTGTTCACAACATTGTTTGTTCACAACATTGCTTGTTCACAACACTGTTCACAACACTGTTTGTTCACAACATTGTTTGTTCACAACATTGTTTGTTCACAACATTGTTTGTTCACAACATTGTTCACAACATTGCTTGTTCACAACATTGCTTGTTCACAACACTGCTTGTTCACAACATTGTTTGTTCACAACACTGTTTGTTCACAACATTGCTTGTTCACAACATTGCTTGTTCACAACATTGCTTGTTCACAACATTGTTTGTTCACAACATTGTTTGTTCACAACATTGCTTGTTCAGAACACTGCTTGTTCACAACACTGTTTGTTCACAACATTGTTTGTTCACAACACTGCTTGTTAACAACACTGTTCACAACATTGTTTGTTCACAACACTGCTTGTTCACAACACTGTTTGTTCACAACACTGTTTGTTCACAACACTGTTCACAACATTGTTTGTTCACAACATTGCTTGTTCACAACATTGCTTGTTCACAACACTGCTTGTTCACAACACTGCTTGTTCACAACACTGTTTGTTCACAACACTGTTCACAACATTGTTTGTTCACAACATTGCTTGTTCACAACATTGTTCACAACACTGCTTGTTCACAACACTGTTTGTTCACAACATTGTTTGTTCACAACATTGTTTGTTCACAACACTGCTTGTTCACTACACTGCTTGTTCACAACACAGTGTTCACAACATTGTTCACAACATTGTTTGTTCACAACATTGCTTGTTCACAACACTGCTTGTTCACAACAGTGTTCACAACACAGTGTTCACAACACAGTGTTCACAACATTGTTCACAACATTGTTTGTTCACAACAATGCTTGTTCACAACATTGTTTGTTCACAACATTGTTTGTTCACAACATTGCTTGTTCACAACACTGCGTGTTCACAAGACAGTGTTCACAAGACAGTGTTCACAAGACAGTGTTCACAAGACAGTGTTCACAAGACAGTGTTCACAACACAGTGTTCACAACACAGTGTTCACAACACAGTGTTCACAAGACAGTGTTCACAAGACAGTGTTCACAAGACAGTGTTCACAAGACAGTGTTCACAAGACAGTGTTCACAAGACAGTGTTCACAAGACAGTGTTCACAAGACAGTGTTCACAAGACAGTGTTCACAAGACAGTGTTCACAACACAGTGTTCACAAGACAGTGTTCACAAGACAGTGTTCACAACACAGTGTTCACAAGACAGTGTTCACAACAGTGTTCACAAGACAGTGTTCACAACAGTGTTCACAAGACAGTGTTCACAACACAGTGTTCACAACAGTGTTCACAAGACAGTGTTCACAACACAGTGTTCACAACACAGTGTTCACAAGACAGTGTTCACAAGACAGTGTTCACAACACAGTGTTCACAACACAGTGTTCACAACAGTGTTCACAACAGTGTTCACAAGACACATTTAAACATAACATTTGCACACCTTCCTGAGAGACAAATACTCACACGTTAGTATCAAGATAATTCAACAAAAGTCTTTATTAAAAGAAGTTACATTCAGGTCATGAACTAGAAAAGCCTCACGTTGAGCGAAAGGTTTTTCCAGCCTCCTCCTCCTCCTCCTCTTGGAGGCAACATTCAGAGATCATAAATGGCCCGGGAGGGACCGAAACATCGTCATATAGGTTTCCCTCTCCCAAGTGCGTTTTTTTTTTTTTTTAATTCAAACCCACGTCTGGCATCCACTGTGACACCACCACTCTACTCTGATAGATCTTTTCTGCATCCATTAATGAACTTCTTTCTGTCCACAGATGTCATAACACTCAATCTATATTTTATCCTCATCTATTCTACAGATCATCTCGTCTATCTGCCACATCCACGCACAAATAGTTATATACATTCACTGCATACTCTATATTCCACCAATCCTCCAACCTGACGCCTAGTCTTTCATAAGTGTTTTCTTATACTCATCGCTTTCAAATATCTTCTTTTCCCACGTCTGGTGCTATTTTGACGTTCACCGAGACTACTAGACTGAACTAAAACACCAAAACACCACAAGACTGAGATGCTAGGAAACCCGATAGTGTTTCGTCAAGTCACAAGACATTGCCGCTGCTGCCGCTACTGCCGCTGCTGCCGCTGTGCCGCTGCTGCCGCTGCTGCCGCTTCTGCCGCTACTGCCGCTGCTGCCGCTGTGCCGCTGCTGCCGCCGCCGCCGTCGCTGCTGCTGCTTAAGTAGTAAAGAGACGTTTCGTCCACACAATGGGGTTTATCATAAGAAATATACTTGGTGAGAGAGGTGAACAATATGAAGCGAGTAGCGGTGGGGTGAAAAACTAACAAGGACGCAGTAATTTTCTGACAAGAGGTTTAACTAAGATGTAAAACGGTTGTTCTGGTTGAGGATGTTTGAGATACTGATGAATACATATTGAAGAATTATTCTCTTCTGGGTGTTATCTTTGACAGTAAGTAATGTGCCGTTACAGCTTATTAAGTGGCTGTAGGAATTATGATATATTACTCAGGCGTTGTTAAGGTTGTCCATTCTTTGTTGCCAAAGAAAACGACACCAAGGGAAGGAAAATCCTTGAATCTGCACGCATCAGTATCTCCCACAATTTCAACCAGTAAGGGCATAAAGACGTAAATAAAACATTCCATATAGTTTGTGGTATGCAAAGAGTACGTAACCTTTATTCGGCGCATGTACACACCCTCATTGAAAGGCTATCTCTCCCAACCAGCGAACCAGTACTAGGGTCGAACGATGGGGTGGTCCCATCGTTCCATCAGTACCCAGGTTCAAGCCAATAAGAAGATGGTTTTGGCAATCGCAGAGGTGTTGTGGGTACCACCCGCCTGTCTGCCCTTGTCATTCCCATTCTAGAGCTGGTTGAAGCACGGTCTGCTCTCTAGTGGATTGTATTCTGCCTTGCTTACCGTGGAGTGCACTAATACCTATTGTTGTACATAGTGTACATACTTCTGTTCTTACTTGGTGAAGGATAATATAAGTCAAAAGTTTTTCTGCTGTGTTTATTTTGCTCCTTTTACACCCAGGATAATAGGCCTTTGAATTCCTGGGTTGTAATGTAACTTCATTTGTGTCTACCCTCGTGCTGGTATTTCATATTGTTACTTCTCTATGATACTGCCTAATTAGCATGCTCATATCCGCTCAAGTCTGCATCTGAGTGTCGGGGTTAATTTGTGTTGCTCCTGGTTCTTTAGGTAGGAGGAGAAGGGGAAAGATAAACAAGAAAAGGGTGAGGATAATAAGCATAAGTGTGAAGAGGATGACGATCAACACAAGGGTGAGAAAAATGAGAAGGGACGAATGGAAATTACGATTAGATAAATGGAGATTCAGAGGGTAAGTGGATGGTTTACCAAGAACGAAGAAGGAAGGAAAGTAACTGGGAGGAGCACACTCTGACCCCAAGTTCACATCACCTCTAACAACACCACTACCACTGCCACTACCACACTTTCACTCAGCCAGCCAGGGTGGTGGCAAGGAGAGAGAGTGCAAGTGCGCGGGTCAATATTGAAACATATTCACACAGAAAATTGGCTAAACAGCATCCGAGCATAAATCATTGACGTGTTACAGACCTCTTGTGTGGGTGAAAACAGCGAGTGACACAATTGTGCCCATTCATCACTATGCTGACTTCACGTGGGAGTTGAACAAGCCTACTCACCAAGCTTACACCATTATTACAAATCTGTGACCCAAAGAAAATAAAAACTTGCTTCGAATTATTAACCCTGAAGGGCTATTAACCAAGAATATTCCCGGAAAGCTAAGTAGTATAGCTTATTTTATGTGGTCTTTAGGCCATCTGCCCCAGGATGCGACCCACGACAGCAGATCAAGTTCCAGGACGCGAACCACGACAGCAGACCAAGTTCCAGGACGCGAACCACGACAGCAGATCAAGTCCCAGGATGCGAACCACGACAGCAGATCAAGTCCCAGGATGCGAACCACGACAGCAGATCAAGTCCCAGGATGCGAACCACGACAGCAGATCAAGTCCCAGGATGCGAACCACGACAGCAGATCAAGTCCTAGGACTCGACCCACGACAGTAGAACAAGTCCCAGGATGCGACCCACGCCAGTAGACCAAGTCCCAGGATGCGACCTATGACAATAGACCAAGTCCGAAGTATGTATTCACCAATGGATGATTAAGGGATATCAGATGTAAAGTTTGCTCGTACATCTTTCCTCGCCCAAGATATCATCACTTAACAACGTTTGTTGCATTTCCTCTCTGTAAAATCCTGCATCACCTGTAGCCTAATGTGCTGTGTTACTGTAGAATCCTGCATCACCTGTAGCCTAATGTGCTGTTACTGTAGAATCCTGCATCACCTGTAGCCTAATGTGCTGTTACTGTAGAATCCTGCATCACCTGTAGCCTAATGTGCTGTGTTACTGTAGAATCCTGCATCACCTGTAGCCTAATGTGCTGTGTTACTGTAGAATCATGCATCACCAGTAGCCTAATGTGTTGTGTTACTGTAGAATCCTGCATCACCTGTAGCCTAATGTGCTGTGTTACTGTAGAATCCTGCATCACCTGTAGCCTAATGTGCTGTGTTACTGTAGAATCCTGCATCACCAGTAGCCTAATGTGTTGTGTTACTGTAGAATCCTGCATCACCTGTAGCCTAATGTGCTGTGTTACTGTAGAATCCTGCATCACCAGTAGCCTAATGTGCTGTGTTACTGTAGAATCCTGCATCACCAGTAGCCTAATGTGCTGTGTTACTGTAGAATCCTGCATCACCTGTAGCCTAATGTGCTGTGTTACTGTAGAATCCTGCATCACCAGTAGCCTAATGTGTTGTGTTACTGTTGTAGTTACCAGCGGTCGCAATATACACAACGAGAAGCAATTATTACTACAGAAAAAGCGCCCTTCCTCCAAAATTTGCACCAGTCAACTATAGTGATAATATAGCATTTATTGTGGTGGAGACGGAAAAAAAAAATAGAGAAGCTAGATACAGCGATTGATAAACAAAGGTGGAGGCTCGACCGTTCGTCATTGTAGGAGTGCCAGCAGTCACCGGCTCTTCAACACGCAAGTTATACTTTTGTATCAATCAAATCACATATTACTCGGGTAGATAATTTCCAGTAGATCCTTCATGTGTTAGCTCAAATCACCGACCAGTATGGTTTAAATAAGTGACCCACTGATCAGATCAGATAGACTGGTCCGAACCCTTGACTGGTCCGAACCCTGGACTGGTTTCAAACGGTTTCGTTGTGCACCACCTAGCAGGTTATTAATAGAATATTCAAGAGGTTGCTAGTAGAATTGCAGTAAATAAACCATTCAAATCATTATGAAGCTGTGTGTAGTCTGTGGTCAGTCAAACAAACGGGCTTCCACATGCATAAATTGTCATTTCTGTGGAAATTGGTGTCACGCCCCTTGTGCAGATATCCAAGAACTAGCTACAAGCAGTATTAAAACAGGGAAGTGTTTTTGGGTATGCCCAAATGAGATAAATCTGTGGACTAAAATCACAAGGGTATTAAAAGAGGTCAACATCAAAGCTGCTTTCATAGAAAACCTGGAAGCTTTCTACAACAGATGGGAACATAAAAAGTCCGGGCTGAATGGTACTGCCCTTGATACTGGCCATGTAGTCAGAAACTGTAAGGCTGGAGATGATGTCCTGGTAGTCAGTAAATGGGGGGCTGATAGTGCTGTCCTGGGAGACAGTAATGGGGAAGCTGGAGGTGCTGTCCTGGGAGACAGTAATGGTGAAGCTGGAGGTGCTGTCCTGGGAGACAGTAATGGTGAAGCTGGAGATGCTGTCCTGGGAGACAGTAATGGGGAAGCTGGAGATGCTGTCCTGGGAGACAGTAATGGTGAAGTTGGAGATTTTGTCCAGGTAGTCGGGAACTATATGCAGGAAGGAATACATATGAATGACCGCATAGGGGACAGGAGCCATAGTAGGGAAACAAGTGTAGTCAAAGATAAGATAAAACCAATATTGCAAACTAGAAATACCGCAGGAAATAGCAAACAAGAGGACTCCACTAGCAATAGTGAGGATATATTACCAAAAACAAATGGTGGGAGCTCCATTGTTGGTGCTAGGGAGGATAGAAGTAAGACAGGGAAACATGCACCAACAGGGAATACAGTCACAGAAACCCAAGGCAAACGGAAACCAAGCCTGTGCACATACTATGCACTCGGTATCTGCTGGCATGGGAAATCTGGAAAAACAGATGGGACGTGCAACTATGACCACCCTAGGAAATGCCATGCCCATATGACAACAGGAAAATGCAAACTCCCTTCCTGTAAGCTTTTTCACCCTGAACTGTGTACCTCTTCAGTACAGGAAAGACTGTGCTATAACTTAAATTGCCAGGCATACCATCTAAAGGGGACAAAAAGATACAAAACATCCAGGCCATGGGAAAACCTGGGTAGCCACAGCCACTCAAGAGGGAGAGGTTTTTTAGTGCCAGGAAGGAAAAAAAACTGGCAGGAAATGGCAGAAATCGTACACCAAATCCAGTCATTCCTGGAGTGGAACCACAGTCGATGGCCTCCACTCCAAACCAACAGATACAGATACTAATGCCGGAAAAAAAATCCCCCCCCAGTACCAACAATACCACCAGTCCGATAACATTCTTCTTTGCAAATATACAGGGTCTAAAGCCAGCAACAAACAACAAAATACCTTTCATCCGTGGACTGCTTGCAGAGGCAAAGGCAATGTTCGCGGCTTTCACTGAGACCCACATAAAGGATCACTTAGACAACGAAATATGGATCCCAGGTTACAACCTATACAGATGTGACAGAGTGAACAGGCAAAAGGGGGGGGGTTGGCCTGTACATTGCAGAGTCACTTGTTTGCACAGAACTGCTAAATGCCTCAAATGATGTAGTGGAAGTTTTAGCAGTAAAGGTCGAGAACCAAAACCTAGTCATTGTGATAGTCTACAAGCCTCCGGATGCAACATCCCAGCAATTCCAGGAACAGCTGTTAAAAATTGACCACTGTCTGGAAAACCTTCCAGCTCCTGCACCCAACATCTTGCTCCTGGGGGATTTCAACTTAAGGCACCTAAAATGGAGGAATATAGCAAATAATATTGTTGCAGTAATAACACCAGGAGGCAGCTCTGATGAAAACTCACACTCACGCGAGCTTTTAAATCTCTGCACAAAATTCAATTTAAACCAGCAAATAATAGAGCCTACTAGACTGGAGAATACACTAGACCTCATCTTCACTAACAATGATGATCTGATAAGAAATATCACCATATCAAAAACAATATACTCAGATCACAACATAATTGAGGTTCAGTCATGTATGCGCGGAGCCCCAGACCGACATAATGAGATTAGTCACGAGGGAGCATTCACCAAATTCAACTTCAATAACAAAAACATAAAGTGGGACCAAGTAAACCAAGTCCTAACCGATATAAGCTGGGAAGATATACTAAGCAACACAGACCCCAACTTATGCCTAGAACAGATTAACTCGGTAGCACTCGATGTATGCACAAGGCTTATTCCTCTAAGAAAAAGGAGGAGTAGATGTAAAACAGAAAGAGACAGGCGCTCCCTTTACAGGCGACGGAAAAGAATAACAGAGCGGCTAAAAGAGGTCAATATATCTGAAATGCGTAGGGAGACACTGGTCAGAGAAATAGCAAGCATCGAACTTAAGCTAAAAGAATCCTTTAGGAGTCAGGAATCGCGGGAAGAACTAAAAGCCATAAATGAAATCGAAAGAAACCCAAAGTATTTCTTCTCCTATGCCAAATCAAAATCGAGAACAACGTCCAGTATTGGGCCCCTACTTAAACAAGATGGGTCCTACACAGATGACAACAAGGAAATGAGTGAGCTACTCAAGTCCCAATATGACTCAGTTTTTAGCAAGCCGCTAACCAGACTGAGAGTCGAAGATCAAAATGAATTTTTTATGAGAGAGCCACAAAATTTGATTAACACAAGCCTATCCGATGTTATCCTGACGCCAAATGACTTCGAACAGGCGATAAATGACATGCCCATGCACTCTGCCCCAGGGCCAGACTCATGGAACTCTGTGTTCATCAAGAACTGCAAGAAGCCCCTATCACGAGCCTTTTCCATCCTATGGAGAGGGAGCATGGACACGGGGGTCGTCCCACAGTTACTAAAAACAACAGACATAGCCCCACTCCACAAAGGGGGCAGTAAAGCAACAGCAAAG
Source organism: Cherax quadricarinatus (assembly GCF_038502225.1). Taxonomy (NCBI): domain Eukaryota; kingdom Metazoa; phylum Arthropoda; class Malacostraca; order Decapoda; family Parastacidae; genus Cherax; species Cherax quadricarinatus. The sequence continues at coordinate 18,114,669 of NC_091330.1, forward strand.
AACTACAGACCAATAGCACTAACATCCCATATCATAAAAATCTTTGAAAGGGTCCTAAGAAGCAAGATCACCACGCATCTAGAAACCCATCAGTTACACAACCCAGGGCAACATGGGTTTAGAACAGGTCGCTCCTGTCTGTCTCAACTATTGGACCACTACGACAAGGTCCTAAATGCACTAGAAGACAAAAAGAATGCAGATGTAATATATACAGACTTTGCAAAAGCCTTCGACAAGTGTGACCATGGCGTAATAGCGCACAAAATGCGTGCTAAAGGAATAACAGGAAAAGTCGGTCGATGGATCTATAATTTCCTCACTAACAGAACACAGAGAGTAGTCGTCAACAGAGTAAAGTCCGAGGCAGCTACGGTGAAAAGCTCTGTTCCACAAGGCACAGTACTCGCTCCCATCTTGTTCCTCATCCTTATATCCGACATAGACAAGGATGTCAGCCACAGCACCGTGTCTTCCTTTGCAGATGACACCCGAATCTGCATGACAGTGTCTTCCATTGCAGACACTGCAAAGCTCCAGGCAGACATAAACCAAATCTTTCAGTGGGCTGCAGAAAACAATATGAAGTTCAACGATGAGAAATTTCAATTACTCAGATATGGTAAACATGAGGAAATTAAATCTTCATCAGAGTACAAAACAAATTCTGGCCACAAAATAGAGCGAAACACCAACGTCAAAGACCTGGGAGTGATCATGTCGGAGGATCTCACCTTCAAGGACCATAACATTGTATCAATCGCATCTGCTAGAAAAATGACAGGATGGATAATGAGAACCTTCAAAACTAGGGAGGCCAAGCCCATGATGACACTCTTCAGGTCACTTGTTCTATCTAGGCTGGAATATTGCTGCACACTAACAGCACCTTTCAAGGCAGGTGAAATTGCCGACCTAGAAAATGTACAGAGAACTTTCACGGCGCGCATAACGGAGGTAAAACACCTCAATTATTGGGAGCGCTTGAGGTTCCTAAACCTGTATTCCCTGGAACGCAGGAGGGAGAGATACATGATTATATACACCTGGAAAATCCTAGAGGGACTAGTACCGAACTTGCACACGAAAATCACCCACTACGAAAGCAAAAGACTTGGCAGACGATGCACCATCCCCCCAATGAAAAGCAGGGGTGTCACTAGCACGTTAAGAGACCATACAATAAGTGTCAGGGGCCCGAGACTGTTCAACTGCCTCCCAGCACACATAAGGGGGATTACCAACAGACCCCTGGCAGTCTTCAAGCTGGCACTGGACAAGCACCTAAAGTCAGTTCCGGATCAGCCGGGCTGTGGCTCGTATGTTGGTTTGCGTGCAGCCAGCAGCAACAGCCTGGTTGATCAGGCTCTGATCCACCAGGAGGCCTGGTCTCAGACCGGGCCGCGGGGGCGTTGACCCCCGGAACTCTCTCCAGGTAAACTCCAGGTAATCCTGCATCACCTGTAGCCTAATGTGCTGTGTTACTGTAGAATCCTGCATCACCTGTAGCCTAATGTGCTGTTACTGTAGAATCCTGCATCACCAGTAGCCTAATGTGCTGTTACTGTAGAATCCTGTATCACCAGTAGCCTAATGTGCTGTGTTACTGAAGAATCCTGCATCACCTGTAGCCTAATGTGCTGTGTTACTGTAGAATCCTGCATCACCTGTAGCCTAATGTGCTGTTACTGTAGAATCCTGCATCACCTGTAGCCTAATGTGCTGTTACTGTAGAATCCTGCATCACCTGTAGCCTAATGTGCTGTTACTGTAGAATCCTGCATCACCTGTAGCCTAATGTGCTGTTACTGTAGAATCCTGCATCACCTGTAGCCTAATGTGCTGTGTTACTGTAGAATCCTGCATCACCTGTAGCCTAATGTGCTGTGTTACTGTAGAATCCTGCATCACCTGTAGCCTAATGTGCTGTGTTACTGTAGAATCCTGCATCACCTGTAGCCTAATGTGCTGTGTTACTGTAGAATCCTGCATCACCTGTAGCCTAATGTGCTGTGTTACTGTAGAATCCTGCATCACCTGTAGCCTAATGTGCTGTGTTACTGTAGAATCCTGCATCACCTGTAGCCTAATGTGCTGTGTTACTGTAGAATCCTGCATCACCTGTAGCCTAATGTGCTGTGTTACTGTAGAATCCTGCATCACCTGTAGCCTAATGTGCTGTTACTGTAGAATTCTGCATCACCTGTAGCCTAATGTGTTGGGTTACTGTAGAATCCTGCATCACCTGTAGCCTAATGTGCTGTGTTACTGTAGAATCCTGCATCACCAGTAGCCTAATGTGCTGTGTTACTGTAGAATCCTGCATCACCAGTAGCCTAATGTGCTGTGTTACTGTAGAATCCTGCATCACCAGTAGCCTAATGTGCTGTTACTGTAGAATCCTGCATCACCTGTAGCCTAATGTGCTGTGTTACTGTAGAATCCTGCATCACCTGTAGCCTAATGTGCTGTTACTGTAGAATCCTGCATCACCTGTAGCCTAATGTGTTGTGTTACTGTAGAATCCTGCATCACCTGTAGCCTAATGTGCTGTGTTACTGTAGAATCCTGCATCACCAGTAGCCTAATGTGCTGTGTTACTGTAGAATCCTGCATCACCTGTAGCCTAATGTGCTGTTACTGTAGAATCCTGCATCATCTGTAGCCTAATGTGTTGTGTTACTGTAGAATCCTGCATCACCTGTAGCCTAATGTGCTGTGTTACTGTAGAATCCTGCATCACCAGTAGCCTAATGTGCTGTGTTACTGTAGAATCCTGCATCACCAGTAGCCTAATGTGCTGTGTTACTGTAGAATCCTGCATCACCAGTAGCCTAATGTGCTGTGTTACTGTAGAATCCTGCATCACCTGTAGCCTAATGTGCTGTGTTACTGTAGAATCCTGCATCACCTGTAGCCTAATGTGCTGTGTTACTGTAGAATCCTGCATCACCAGTAGCCTAATGTGCTGTGTTACTGTAGAATCCTGCATCACCTGTAGCCTAATGTGCTGTGTTACTGTAGAATCCTGCATCACCTGTAGCCTAATGTGCTGTGTTACTGTAGAATCCTGCATCACCAGTAGCCTAATGTGCTGTGTTACTGTAGAATCCTGCATCACCTGTAGCCTAATGTGCTGTTACTGTAGAATCCTGCATCACCAGTAGCCTAATGTGCTGTGTTACTGTAGAATCCTGCATCACCTGTAGCCTAATGTGCTGTTACTGTAGAATCCTGCATCACCAGTAGCCTAATGTGCTGTGTTACTGTAGAATCCTGCATCACCTGTAGCCTAATGTGCTGTGTTACTGTAGAATCCTGCATCACCTGTAGCCTAATGTGCTGTTACTGTAGAATCCTGCATCACCAGTAGCCTAATGTGCTGTTACTGTAGAATCCTGCGCTGTATAGTCCTTGTGGCTTAGCGCTTCTTTTTTGATTATAATAATAATAATGTAGAATCCTGCATCACCAGTAGCTTAATGTGCTGTTACTGTAGAATCCTGCATCACCAGTAGCCTAATGTGCTGTTACTGTAGAATCCTGCATCACCAGTAGCCTAATGTGCTGTTACTGTAGAATCCTGCATCACCAGTAGCCTAATGTGCTGTTACTGTAGAATCCTGCATCACCAGTAGCCTAATGTGCTGTTACTGTAGAATCCTGCATCACCAGTAGCCTAATGTGCTGTGTTACTGTAGAATCCTGCATCACCTGTAGCCTAATGTGCTGTTACTGTAGAATCCTGCATCACCAGTAGCCTAATGTGCTGTGTTACTGTAGAATCCTGCATCACCTGTAGCCTAATGTGCTGTTACTGTAGAATCCTGCATCACCAGTAGCCTAATGTGCTGTGTTACTGTAGAATCCTGCATCACCTGTAGCCTAATGTGCTGTGTTACTGTAGAATCCTGCATCACCTGTAGCCTAATGTGCTGTTACTGTAGAATCCTGCATCACCAGTAGCCTAATGTGCTGTTACTGTAGAATCCTGCATCACCAGTAGCCTAATGTGCTAATGTGTTGTTACTGTAGAATCCTGCATCACCAGTAGCCTAATGTGCTGTGTTACTGTAGAATCCTGCATCACCTGTAGCCTAATGTGCTGTTACTGTAGAATCCTGCATCACCAGTAGCCTAATGTGCTGTTACTGTAGAATCCTGCATCACCAGTAGCCTAATGTGCTGTTACTGTAGAATCCTGCATCACCAGTAGCCTAATGTGCTGTGTTACTGTAGAATCCTGCATCACCAGTAGCCTAATGTGCTGTGTTACTGTAGAATCCTGCATCACCTGTAGCCTAATGTGCTGTTACTGTAGAATCCTGCATCATCAGTAGCCTAATGTGCTGTTACTGTAGAATCCTGCATCACCAGTAGCCTAATGTGCTGTTACTGTAGAATCCTGCATCACCAGTAGCCTAATGTGCTGTTACTGTAGAATCCTGCATCACCAGCCTAATGTGCTGTTACTGTAGAATCCTGCATCACCAGTAGCCTAATGTGCTGTTACTGTAGAATCCTGCATCACCAGTAGCCTAATGTGCTGTGTTACTGTAGAATCCTGCATCACCAGTAGCCTAATGTGCTGTTACTGTAGAATCCTGCATCACCAGTAGCCTAATGTGCTGTGTTACTGTAGAATCCTGCATCACCAGTAGCCTAATGTGCTGTTACTGTAGAATCCTGCATCACCAGTAGCCTAATGTGCTGTTACTGTAGAATCCTGCATCACCAGTAGCCTAATGTGCTGTGTTACTGTAGAATCCTGCATCACCAGTAGCCTAATGTGCTGTGTTACTGTAGAATCCTGCATCACCTGTAGCCTAATGTGCTGTTACTGTAGAATCCTGCATCACCAGTAGCCTAATGTGCTGTTACTGTAGAATCCTGCATCACCAGTAGCCTAATGTGCTGTTACTGTAGAATCCTGCATCACCAGTAGCCTAATGTGCTGTTACTGTAGAATCCTGCATCACCAGTAGCCTAATGTGCTGTGTTACTGTAGAATCCTGCATCACCAGTAGCCTAATGTGCTGTTACTGTAGAATCCTGCATCACCAGTAGCCTAATGTGCTGTGTTACTGTAGAATCCTGCATCACCAGTAGCCTAATGTGCTGTGTTACTGTAGAATCCTGCATCACCTGTAGCCTAATGTGCTGTGTTACTGTAGAATCCTGCATCACCAGTAGCCTAATGTGCTGTTACTGTAGAATCCTGCATCACCAGTGGCCTAATGTGCTGTTACTGTAGAATCCTGCATCACCAGTAGCCTAATGTGCTGTGTTACTGTAGAATCCTGCATCACCAGTAGCCTAATGTGCTGTTACTGTAGAATCCTGCATCACCAGTAGCCTAATGTGCTGTGTTACTGTAGAATCCTGCATCACCAGTAGCCTAATGTGCTGTTACTGTAGAATCCTGCATCACCTGTAGCCTAATGTGCTGTTACTGTAGAATCCTGCATCACCTGTAGCCTAATGTGCTGTTACTGTAGAATCCTGCATCACCTGTAGCCTAATGTGCTGTTACTGTAGAATCCTGCATCACCAGTAGCCTAATGTGCTGTGTTACTGTAGAATCCTGCATCACCAGTAGCCTAATGTGCTGTTACTGTAGAATCCTGCATCACCTGTAGCCTGATCACTGCGAAGATAACTGAAAGTTTACGTGAGGGAGCAATTCTTATCAATATAAAATGTTGACACACCTAGTATAACTGTTCCATGGAGAGCATTTGAACACATTTCTTTCAGGAATTATTTGTGGCAAATATTGACATAACATTATTTATTAGCCCGAAGACCCAATCAGAATAGGGATATGTTGTATGACACGTGTACTAACCAGAGGATCAGAAAAGGGATAGGTTACATAACATATTGTTTACTAATAAATGGACCAATCAGAATAAGGATAGGTTACATGACACAGTTTACTAATAAAACGACCAATCAGAATGCTCTAACGCCATATACATTTCAGTTTACTTAATTCAAGAGCCAATGAAAAAGCGGCTACTCCACGCCACGATGTTTACTAACATTAACGAACCAATCACACGCCAGCTGTCCATGAGTGGGCGGGGCTTCCTGAGCTAGACACGTGGCCGACGCGCGCCACACTCCACCCTCACTCTCTCCCATCACTCACTAACATAGCCTAGCCTAGCTCTATTCAGCTCATAACCAACATAGTACTTGAGAGTCCTATCTACAAAATAGACACCAGGAACCTGTGACCGACAGTAACTGACTGGTTGATCAGGCCCTGATCCACCGCGAGGCCTGGTCATGGACTGGGCCGCGGGGGCGTTGACCCCTGAAACGACCTCCAGGTATACTCCCGCTTGTCTTATAAATATGGGATTGACTATAATAATGGTTATAATCATAACCATGATTTTTAAAGAGGTGGACCGATAAGCCATCGGAAGTCCTCGGTCAGATGACCAAAAGCTCCAGTGGCGGGTCATCATATCTTTGGCAGGTTAAATCACCACCACCATATGTAGACCAAACGAAATGTAAAATTTGCCAGATGGACTATTGTCACAACCTGTGTCAGTATATACTGGAGTGTGATAAAATTAATGAATTTAGAGGCAACTCACTCAGAAATGTTCAAGAAATGGCAAAGTATTTTATCCACAGTGGTATATTACAGACCATTCTGGAGAAATACCCTGACTTTGCTAGCTGTAAATAAAGCATTACCACGTGTATGTGTGTGTTAGTTACCATTTTGTCCTAGGCACATGTCGATTAGACACTAGGCCTGTTGTATATGTGTGTGTGTGTGTGCGCGTGTGTGTGTGTGTGTGTGTGTGTGTGTGTGTGTGTGTGTGTGTGTGTGTGTGTGTGTGTGTGTGCTCACCTAACTTTGGTTGCAGGGGTTGAGACTCAGCTCCTGGCCCCGCCTCTTCACTGAACGCTACTAGGTCCTCTCTCTCCCTGCTCCATGAGCTTTATCATACCTCGTCTTAATGCTATGTATGGTTCCTGCCTCCACTACCTCACTTACTAGACTATTCAACTTCCTAACAACTCTATGACTGAAGAAATACCTCCTAACATCCCTGTGGTTCATGTGATTCTTCAGCTTCCAATTGTATCCCCTTGTTGCTGTGTTCCATCTCTGGACATTCTGTCTGTCCACCTTGTCTACACCTCTCAGTATTTTACATGTCGTTATCTTATCTCCCTAACTCTCCTGTCTTCCAGAGTCGTCAGGTCAATTTCCCTTAACCGTGTCTGTGTGTGTGTCTGTTAGTTACCATTTTGTCCTAGGCACATGTCGATTAGACACTAGGCCTGTTGTATAAGCGTGTGTGTGTGTGTGTGTGTGTGTGTGTGTGTGGTAGTGTGTGTGTGGTAGTGTGTGTGTGTGTGTGTGTGTGTGTGTGTGTGTGTGTGTGTGTGTAGTGTGTGTGTAGTGTGTGTGTAGTGTGTGTGTAGTGTGTGTGTAGTGTGTGTGTAGTGTGTGTGTAGTGTGTGTGTAGTGTGTGTGTGTGTGTGTGTGTGTGTGTGTGTGTGTGTGTGTGTGTGTGTGTGTGTGTGTGTGTGTGTGTGTGTGTGTGAGTGTGTGTGTGTAGTGTGTGTGTAGTGTGTGTAGTGTGTGTAGTGTGTGTGTAGTGTGTGTGTAGTGTGTGTGTAGTGTGTGTGTAGTGTGTGTGTAGTGTGTGTAGTGTGTGTAGTGTGTAGTGTGTGTGTGTGTGTGTGTGTGTGTGTGTGTGTGTGTGTGTGTGTGTGTGTGTGTGTGTGCGTGTATGTGTGTGTGTGTGTGTGTGTGTGGGTGTGTGTGTAGTGTGTGTGTAGTGTGTGTGTAGTGTGTGTGTAGTGTGTGTGTAGTGTGTGTGCAGTGTGTGAGTGTGTGTGTGTGTGTATGTGTGTGTGTGTGTGTGTGTGTGTGTGTGTGTGTGTGTGTGTGTGTGTGTGTGTGTGTGTGTGTGTGAGTGTGTGTGTGTAGTGTGTGTGTAGTGTGTGTGTAGTGTGTGTAGTGTGTGTGTAGTGTGTGCGTAGTGTGTGTGTAGTGTGTGTGTAGTGTGTGTGTAGTGTGTGTGTAGTGTGTAGTGTGTGTGTGTGTGTGTGTGTGTGTGTGTGTGTGTGTGTGTGTGTGTGTGTGTGTGTGTGTGTGTGTGTGTGTGTGTGAGTGTGTGTGCAGTGTGTGTGTGCAGTGTGTGTGTGTAGTGTGTGTGTAGTGTGTGTGTAGTGTGTGTGTAGTGTTTGTGTAGTGTGTGTGTGTAGTGTGTGTGTGTGTGTGTGTGTGTGTGTGTGTGTGTGTGTGTACTCACCTAATTGTGGTTGCAGGGGACGAGACTCAGCTCCTGTGTGTGTGTGTGTGTGTGTGTGTGTGTGTACTCACCTAGTTCTCACCTAGTTGAGGTTGTAGGGGTCGAGTCCAAGCTCCAGGCCCCGCCTCTTCACTGGTCGCCACTAGGTCACTCCCTGAACCATGAGCTTTATCGTACCTCTGCTTAAAGCTATGTATGGATCCTGCCTCCACTACATCTCTTCCCAAACTATTCCACTTCCTGACTACTCTGTGGCTGAAGAAATACTTCCTAACATCCCTGTGATTCATCTGTGTCTTCAGCTTCCAACTGTGTCCCCTTGTTGCCGTGTCCAGTCTCTGGAACATCCTGTCTTTGTCCACCTTGTCAATTCCTCTCAGTATTTTGTATGTCGTTATCATGTCCCCACTATCTCTCCTGTCCTCCAGTGTCGTCAGGTTGACTTCCCTTAACCTCTCCTCGTAGGACATACCTCTTATCTCTGGGACTAGTCTTGTTGCAAACCTTTGCACTTTCTCTAGTTTCTTTACGTGATTGGCTAGGTGTGGGTTCCAAACTGGTGCCGCATACTCCAATATGGGCCTAACGTACACGGTGTACAGGGTCCTGAACGATTCCTTATTAAGATGTCGGAATGCTGTTCTGAGGTTTGCCAGGCGCCCATATGCTGCAGCAGTTATTTGGTTGATGTGCGCTTCAGATGTGCCTGGTGTTATACTCACCCCAAGATCTTTTTCCTTGAATGAGGTTTGTAGTCTCTGGCTTCCTAGACTGTACTCCGTCTGCGGTCTTCTTTGCCCTTCCCCAATCTTCATGACTTTGCACTTGGTGGGATTGAACTCCAGGAGCCAATTGCTGGACCAGGTCTGCAGCCTGTCCAGATCCCTTTGTAGTTCTGCCTGGTCATCGATCGAATGAATTCTTCTCATCAACTTCACGTCATCTGCAGACAGGGACACCTCGGAGTATATTCCTTCCGTCATGTCGTTCACAAATACCAGAAACAGCACTGGTCCTAGGACTGACCCCTGTGGGACCCCGCTGGTCACAGGTGCCCACTCTGACACCTCGCCACGTACCATGACTCGCTGCTGTCTTCCTGACAAGTATTCCTTGATCCATTGTAGTGCCTTCCCTGTTATCCCTGCTTGGTCCTCCAGTTTTTGCACTAATCTCTTGTATGGTACTGTGTCAAACGCCTTCTTGCAGTCCAAGAAGATGCAATCCACCCACCCCTCTCTCTCTTGTCTTACTGTTGTCACCTTGTCATAGAACTCCAGCAGGTTTGTGACACAGGATTTCCCGTCCCTGAAACCATGTTGGCTGCTGTTGATGAGATCGTTCCTTTCTGGGTGTTCCACTACTCTTCTCCTGACAATCTTCTCCATGACTTTGCATACTATACATGTCAGTGACACTGGTCTGTAGTTTAGTGCTTCATGTCTGTCTCCTTTTTTAAAGATTGGGACTTCATCTGCTGTCTTCCATGCCTCAGGCAATCTCCCTGTTTCGATAGATGTATTGAATACTGTTGTTAGGGGTACACATAGCGCCTCTGCTCCCTCTCTCAGGACCCATGGAGATATGTTATCTGCCCCATTGCCTTTGAGGTATCTAGCTCACTCAGAAGCCTCTTCACTTCTTCCTCGGTTGTGTGTACTGTGTCCAGCACCTGGTGGTGTGCCCCACCTATCTGTCTTTCTGGAGCCCCTTCTGTCTCCTCTGTGAACACTTCTTTGAATCTCTTGTTGAGTTCCTCACATACTTCAGGGTCATTTCTTGTTGTCTCTCCTCTTTCCTTCCTTAGCCTGATTACCTGGTCCTTGACTGTTGTTTTCCTCCTGATGTGGTTGTATAACAGCTTCGGGTCAGATTTGGCTTTCGCTGCTATGTCGTTTTCATATTGTCGTTGGGCCTCCCTTCTTATCTGTGCATATTCGTTTCTGGCTCTACGACTGCTCTCCTTATTCTCCTGGGTCCTTTGCCTTCTATATTTCTTCCATTCCCTAGCACACTTGGTTTTTGCCTCCTTGCACCTTTGGGTGAACCATGGGCTCATCCTGGCTTTTTCATTATTCCTGTCTCCCTTGGGTACAAACCTCTCCTCAGCCTCCTTGCACATTGTTGCTACATATTCCATCATCTCATTAACTGGCTTCCCTGCCAGTTCTCTGTCCCACTGAACCTCGTTCAGGAAGTTCCTCATTCCCGTGTAGTCCCCTTTCTTGTAGTTTGGTTTCACTTGTCCTGGCCTTCCTGCTTCTCCCTCCACTTGTGTGTGTGTGTGTGTGTGTGTGTGTGTGTGTGTGTGTGTGTGTGTGTGTGTGTGTGTGTGTGTGTGTGTGTGTGTGTGTGTGTGTGTGTGTGTGTGTGTGTGTGTGTGTGTGTGTGTGTGGCTCAACAATCAATATTTGCACCAATAACACATTACAGTTGTGACCGGGTGTGGACGTGTGAATTGCTCATTACTCTATAATTTGTTCATGATTGTAACCATGTATAAACGTAAGTAAATTTACTTACAGGATTCATTACCTTCGTAACTTTGGGGTCCAGTCCCTGGACCCATTATGTACCTCTGTAATCTTTTGACTACCGCCCACAGGATGGGTATGGGGTGACAGTCGCCCACAGGATGGGTATGGGGTGACAATCGCCCACAGGATGGGTATGGGGTGACAATCGCCCACAGGATGGGTATGGGGTGACAGTCGCCCACAGGATGGGTATGGGGTGACAGTCGCCCACAGGATGGGTATGGGGTGACAATCGCCCACAGGATGGGTATGGGGTGACAGTCGCCCACAGGATGGGTATGGGGTGACAATCGCCCACAGGATGGGTATGGGGTGACAATCGCCCACAGGATGGGTATGGGGTGACAGTCGCCCACAGGATGGGTATGGGGTGACAATCGCCCACAGGATGGGTATGGGGTGACAATCGCCCACAGGATGGGTATGGGGTGACAGTCGCCCACAGGATGGGTATGGGGTGACAATCGCCCACAGGATGGGTATGGGGTGACAATCGCCCACAGGATGGGTATGGGGAGACAATCGCCCACAGGATGGGTATGGGGTGACAATCGCCCACAGGATGGGTATGGGGTGACAATCGCCCACAGGGTAGGTATGGGGTGACAACCGCCCACAGGGTGGGTATATGGTGACAACCGCCCACAGGGTAGGTATATGGTGACAACCGCCCACAGGGTGAGTATATGGTGACAACCGCCCACAGGGTGGGTATATGGTGACAACCGCCCACAAGGTGAGTATATGGTGACAACCGCCCACAGGGTAGGTATATGGTGACAACCGCCCACAGGGTGGGTATATGGTGACAACCGCCCACAGGGTGAGTATATGGTGACAACCGCCCACAGGGTGGGTATATGGTGACAACCGCCCACAGGGTGAGTATATGGTGACAACCGCCCACAGGGTGAGTATATGGTGACAACCGCCCACAGGGTGGGTATATGGTGACAACCGCCCACAGGGTGAGTATATGGTGACAACCGCCCACAGGGTGGGTATATGGTGACAACCGCCCACAGGATGGGTATATGGTGACAACCGCCCACAGGGTGGGTATATGGTGACAACCGCCCACAGGGTGGGTATATGGTGACAACCGCCCACAGGGTGGGTATATGGTGACAACCGCCCACAGGGTGGGTATATGGTGACAACCGCCCACAGGGTGGGTATATGGTGACAACCGCCCACAGGGTGGGTATATGGTGACAACCGCCCACAGGGTGGGTATATGGTGACAACCGCCCACAGGGTGGGTATATGGTGACAACCGCCCACAGGGTGGGTATATGGTGACAACCGCCCACAGGGTAGGTATATGGTGACAACCGCCCACAGGGTGGGTATATGGTGACAACCGCCCACAGGGTGGGTATATGGTGACAACCGCCCACAGGGTGGGTATATGGTGACAACCGCCCACAGGGTGAGTATATGGTGACAACCGCCCACAGGGTGAGTATATGGTGACAACCGCCCACAGGGTGGGTGTGGGGTGCATAATAAACATTAAACTAACTCATATGATGACTCGTGTCGTCATATGATGGTTGTCATTTATTGTGCTGTTGGGTGTTATAACAGACAAGGTTATAAATCAAATACATATTTGCACAGGTTACCTGATACCAGAAGGATACCTCCACGAGGCTCAACTCCCCCGCCGCCCGACCCAAGGATTTAAAATGTGAAAGATGGACTGAATATCGCCTCAAGGCTGAGGGACTGATGACCTCAAACTACTACTCATCTTCCACCTTTCTCTGCATTGGACTGAAGAAGCCAATGACTGGAGAAACATTTCCATGCAACACAAACGCAACGCAAATGTTGCACAAGTATCTCATTCATCATCTTTCACGATGTTCATCCTGAAGATCTGATCTCACTTGACAGTGTTCAACGAGGTGTTTGAACACTTTTCCTCGGTATAATTTATCACACACACTTGAGATATTCGCAGTTTTTTTCACATTTTTTTTATCAAGTTAGTGAGGATACACGTCCAATATGGCTGCCAAGTGTAACTCAGCTGACTGTGATTGCACAAAGTTTTTTTCCAGGCAGCAGCCAGCACATCACTGTACACTTCTTTAAACCCTACAAAAGGAAAGTGGGTCGCATCGATGCTACTGAAGGACTTTTAATCCATGTAACTAGTGGTGAATTAGGTGTTTGAGGGTATGCGTGTGTGTGCCCGTGTGTGCATGTGCTTATGGGTACGTGTGTGCATGTACTTGCGGGTACGTGTGTGAGCGCGTGTGCATGTGCTTACGGGTATGTGTGTGCGTGTGCATGTATGTGCTTACGGGTACGTGTGTGTGCGCATGTGTGCATGTCCTTGCAGGTACATGTATGTGCTTACGGGTATGTGTATGTGTGCATGTGCTTGCGTGTACGTGTGTGTGTGTGTGTGTGTGTGTGTGTGTGTGTGTGTGTGTGTGTGTGTGTGTGTGTGTGTGTGTGTGTGTGTGTGTGTGTGTGTGTGTGTATGTGCGCGTGGGTACGCGTATATGCGCGTGTGTGCATATCCTTGCGGGTACGTGTGTGTGTGGGGTGGGGGGCATGCTTGTGTCAGAATCCAGACAGGTATAGTAGGATTGTAGACAGTGGAGTCAGAGTGCACATGCTGTGGATTCAATCTCACATTGGTCTTCAGATGCATGATAGAACTGATGAATTACCTAAGTGATATGCTTTCAAAGAGAGAGTACATTACAATTTTGGCTTGTCAGTTAGTAGCTTGAGAACAATAATACGAACTAAACTTTACTGACTCAGGGAGGCCGACACCAGACAGTCCATCTACTATCAATCTATCATGTAGGAGGAGCCACATGTCTATGGTGCATCCAAGAAAACAAGCAGACTCTTGGATGTCACTACTGCCCGGCTCCGGCTGGGTTACAAGTATCTTTGGCAGGTTAAATCACCACCACCAGATGTAGACCAAACGAAATGTAAACTTTGCCAGATGGACTATTGTCACACCTTGCGTCATTATGTGCAGGAATGCGATAAAATTAATGAATTCAGAGACAACTCTGAATTCATTAATTCAGAGTGCAGGCACTGTACTTCCCATCTCCAGGACTCAAGTCCGGCCTGCCGGTTTCCCTGAACCCCTTCATAAATGTTACTTTGCTCACACTCCAACAGCACGTCAAGTATTAAAAACCATTTGCCTCCATTCACTCCTATCAAACACGCTCACACATGCCTGCTGGAAGTCCAAGCCCCTCGCACACAAAACCTCCTTTACCCCCTCCCTCCAACATTTCCTAGGCCGACCCCTGCCCCGCCTTCCTTCCACTACAGACTGATACACTCTTGAAGTCATTCTGTTTCGCTCCATTCTCTCTACATGTCCGAACCACCTCAACAACCCTTCCTCAGCCCTCTGGACAACAGTTTTGGCAATCCCGCACCTCCTCCTAACTTCCAAACTAGGAATTCTCTGCCTTATATTCACACTACACATTTCCCTCAGACATGACATCTCCCCTGCCTCCAGCCTTCTCCTCGCTGCAACACTCATCACCCATGCTTCACACCCATATAAGAACGTTGGTAAAACTATACTCTCATACATTCCCCTCTTTGCCTCCAAGGACAAAGTTCTTTGTCTCCACAGACTCCTAAGTGCACCACTCACCCTTTTCCCCTCATCAATTCTATGATTCACCTCATCTTTCATAGACCCATCCGCTGACACGTCCACTCCCAAATATCTGAATACATTCACCTCCTCCATACTCTCTCCCTCTAATCTGATATCCAATCTTTCATCACCTAATCTTTTTGTTATCCTCATAACCTTACTCTTTCCTGTATTCACTTTTAATTTTCTTCTTTTACATATCCTACCAAATTCATCCACCAACCTCTGCAACTTCTCTTCAGAATCTCCCAAGAGCACAGTGTCATCAGCAAAGAGCAACTGTGACAACTCCCACTTTATGTGTGATTCTTTATCTTTTAACTCCACGCCTCTTGCCAAGACCCTCGCATTTACTTCTCTTACAACCCCATCTATAAATATATTAAACAACCACGGTGACATCACACATCCTTGTCTAAGGCCTACTTTTACTGGGAAATAATCTCCCTCTTTCCTACATACTCTAACTTGAGCCTCACTATCCTCGTAAAAACTCTTCACTGCATTCAGTAACCTACCTCATACACCATACACCTGCAACATCTGCCACATTGCCCCCCTATCCACCCTGTCATATGCCTTTTCCAAATCCATAAATGCCACAAAAACCTCTTTAGCCTTATCTAAATACTGTTCACTTATATGTCTCACTGTAAACACCTGGTCCACACACCCCCTACCTTTCCTAAAGCCTCCTTGTTCATCTGCTATCCTATTCTCCGTCTTACTCTTAATTCTTTCAGTAATAACTCTACCATACACTTTACCAGGTATACTCAACAGACTTATTCCCCTATAATTTTTGCACTCTCTTTTGTACCCTTTGCCTTTATACAAAGGAACTATGCATGCTCTCTGCCAATCCCAAGGTACCTTACCCTCTTCCATACATTTATTAAATAATAGCACCAACCACTCCAAAACTATATCCCCACCTGCTTTTAACATTTCTATCTTTATCCCATCAATCCCGGCTGCCTTACCCCCTTTCATTTTACCTACTGCCTCACGAACTTCCCCCACACTCACAACTGGCTCTTCCTCACTCCTACAAGATGTTATTCCTCCTTGCCCTATACATGAAATCACAGCTTCCCTATCTTCATCAACATTTAACAATTCCTCAAAATATTCCCATCTTCCCAATACCTCTAACTCTCCATTTAGTAACTCTCCTCTCCTATTTTTAACTGACAAATCCATTTGTTCTCTAGGCAAAGAGTATGTTACAATATATTTAGCGTATGTCACACTCCCATATAGGCTGCCTCCCAACCAGCGAACCGTGTGCTAAATGTTTAACGATCGATAGGGTACCCATCGTTAAATCAGTACCTTGGTTCATTGGCCAATCACAGGCAAGCCCGCCAAAACTTAAACAACGTGGTTTACTTCCGGTATGCATTGGCAGACTTGCCTAGCTGCTGGTTGAGTACGGTGCACACACTGGCTTCTGTTTTGCCATCTCTCACCGTGGTGTACACTTACTATTATATCTGTACATATTGTAGATATTTGTATATATCATCTGGTGAAGGCAAATATATTTAATAGTCTACTGCTGAGTTTCGTTTGCTCCATATTCACATTACGACCAGGTCTCACAGGCCATTCTTACCTGTGTTCGTAATAATGGTTCATTTCTTTTGTAACTTCTTCAGCTATCAAAACTTTGGGGATCAGTCCCTGGATCCATTATGTATCTCTGTAATTTTTTCTGACTACCGCCCACAGGATAGGTATGGGGTGCATAATAAATATTAAATTAAAACTGTGTGTGTGTGCATGAGTGCATGTGCTTGCGGGTACGTGTGTGTGCGCGTGTATGCGTATGATACGAATTAGAGCAGGTGATGCAAGTGTGTGGTGAGGCAAGTAGGTCGTGAGAACCATGAGTGACCAACCGCATTAACCTCCATAATGTTGGTCACTCTCCAATGTTGTCACCTGTGTCCTGCTACATGACACCTGTGTCCTACTACATGACACCTGTGTCCTACTACATGACACCTGTGTCCTACCACACATCACCTGTGTATCCTACCACACGTCACCTGTGTAGCCTTCCACACGTCACCTGTGTCACTTGTGTCCTACCACACGTCACCTGTGTCCTTCCACACGTCACCTGTGTAGCCTACCACACGTCACCTGTGTAGCCTACCACACATCACCTGTGTCCTACAACGTCACCTGTGTCCTACCACACGTCACCTGTGTAGCCTACCACACATCACCTGTGTAGCCTACCACACGTCACCTGTGAAGCCTACCACACGTCACCTGGAAGGTCCTGGAGGGATTGGTACCAAACCTGCACACGAAAATCACTCCATATGAAAGCAAAAGACTCGGCAGGAAATGCAACATTCCCCTGATGAAAAGCAGGGGCGCCACGAGTACACTGAGAGACAACACAATAAGTGTCCGGGGCCCAAGACTGTTCAACTGCCTCCCAGCATACATAAGGGGGATTACCAACAGACCCCTGGCTGTCTTCAAAAAGGCGCTGGACAGGCACCTAAAGTCAGTACCTGACCAACCGAGCTGTGTTTCGTACGTCACCTTGCGTGCAGCCAGCAGTAACAGCCTGGTTGATCAGACCCTGATCCATAAGGAGGCCTGGTCTCAGACCAGGCCGCGGGGGCGTTGACCCCCGAAACCCTCTCCAGGTAAACTCCAGGTAAACCTGTGTATCCTACCACACGTCACATGGCAGTAGTGTACAGGGTGGTGGTAGTAGTGGTAGTGTGGTTGGTCAAAGATGGTATCACACACGTCACATGGTGGTGTGGTTGGTCACAGATGGTATCACACACGTCACATGGTGGTGTGGTTGGTCAAAGATGGTATCACACACGTCACATGGTGGTGTGGTTGGTCAAAGATGGTATCACACACGTCACATGGTGGTGTGGTTGGTCACATAAGGTATCAAACACGTCACATGGTGTGGTTGGTCACAGATGGTATCAAACACGTCACATGGTGTGGTTGGTCACAGATGGTATCAAACACGGCACATGGTGGTGTGGTTGGTCACAGATGGTATAAAACACGATACATGGTGGTGTGGTTGGTCACAGATGGTATCAAACACGGCACATGGTGGTGTGGTTGGTCACAGATGGTATCAAACACGATACATGGTGGTGTGGTTGATCACAGATGGTATCAAACACGGCACATGGTGGTGTGGTTGGTCACAGATGGTATCAAACACGGCACATGGTGGTGTGGTTGGTCACAGATGGTATCAAACACGGCACATGGTGGTGTGGTTGGTCACAGATGGTATCAAACACGTCACATGGTGTGGTTGGTCACAGATGGTATCAAACACGATACATGGTGGTGTGGTTGGTCACAGATGGTATCAAACACGGCACATGGTGGTGTGGTGGGTCACAGATGGTATCAAACACGGCACATGGTGGTGTTGTTGGTCACAGATGGTATCAAACACGGCACATGGTGGTGTGGTTGGTCACAGATGGTATCAAACACGGCACATGGTGGTGTGGATGGTCACAGATGGTATCAAACACGGCACATGGTGGTGTGATTGGTCACAGATGGTATCAAACACGGCACAGGTGGTGTGGTTGGTCACAGATGGTATCAAACACGGCACATGGTGGTGTGGTTGGTCACAGATGGTATCAAACACGGCACATGGTGGTGTGGTTGGTCACAGATGGTATCAAACACGGCACATGGTGGTGTGGTTGGTCACAGATGGTATCAAACACGGCACATGGTGGTGTGGTGGGTCACAGATGGTATTAAACACGATACATGGTGGTGTGGTTGGTCACAGATGGTATCAAACACGGCACATGGTGGTGTGGTTGGTCACAGATGGTATCAAACACGGCACATGGTGGTGTGGTTGGTCACAGATGGTATCAAACACGGCACATGGTGGTGTGGTTGGTCACAGATGGTATCAAACACGGCACATGGTGGTGTGGTTGGTCACAGATGGTATCAAACACGGCACATGGTGGTGTGGTTGGTCACAGATGGTATTAAACACGATACATGGTGGTGTGGTTGGTCACAGATGGTATCAAACACGGCACATGGTGGTGTGGTTGGTCACAGATGGTATCAAACACGGCACATGGTGGTGTGGTTGGTCACAGATGGTATCAAACACGGCACATGGTGATGTAGTTGGTCACAGATGGTATCAAACACGGCACATGGTGATGTGGTTGGTCACAGATGGTATCAAACACGGCACATGGTGGTGTGGTAGGTCACAGATGGTATCAAACACGGCACATGGTGGTGTGGTTGGTCACAGATGGTATCAAACACGGCACATGGTGGTGTGGTTGGTCACAGATGGTATCAAACACGGCACATGGTGGTGTGGTTGGTCACAGATGGTATCAGATACCAAAAAATCAAACTCCCAGTCAGCAAAACGTTTTAATAAAAGTCGAACACAGCGTTGTTACGTGATTTGTTAACTGGTGGTGATGGTGATGGTGATTGTGGTGATGGTGATGGTGGTGATGGTGATGGTGGTGATGGTGATGATGGTGATGGTGGTGATGGTGATGATGGTGATAGTGGTGATGATGGTGATGGTGGTGGTGATGGTGATGGTGGTGGTGATGATGGTGATGGTGATGGTGGTGATGATGGTGATGATGATGATGGTGATGGTGGTGGTGATGGTGATGGTGGTGATGGTGGTGATGGTGATGATGGTGATGGTGATGGTGGTGATGATGGTGATGGTGATGGTGGTGATGGTGATGATGGTGATAGTGATGGTGGTGGTGATGGTGATGGTGATGGTGGTGATGGTGATGGTGGTGGTGATGGTGGTGGTGATGATGGTGATGGTGGTGGTGATGGTGGTGGTGATGGTGATGGTGGTGATGATGGTGATGGTGGTGATGGTGATGATGGTGATGGTGGTGATGATGGTGATGGTGGTGGTGATGGTGGTGATGGTGATGGTGGTGGTGATGATGGTGATGGTGATGGTGGTGATGATGGTGATGATGATGGTGGTGGTGGTGGTGATGGTGGTGATGGTGGTGGTGATGGTGATGATGAGTGGTGATGGTGGTGATGGTGGTGATGGTGGTGGTGATGATGGTGATGGTGGTGGTGATGGTGGTGACTGTGGTGATGGTGGTGACTGTGGTGACGGTGGTGACTGTGGTGATGGTAGTGGTGGTGATGGTGGTGACTGTGGTGATGGTAGTGGTGGTGATGGTGGGGACTGTGGTGATGATGGTGATGGTGGTGATGGTGATGGTGGTGATGGTGATGGTGGTGATGGTGATGGTGGTGGTGATGATGGTGGTGATTGTGGTGATGGTAGTGGTGGTGATGGTGATGGTGATGATGGTGATGATGGTGGTGATGGTGATGATGGTGGTGACTGTGGTGATGGTAGTGGTGGTGATGGTGATGATGGTGATGGTGGTGATGGTGGTGATGATGGTGATGATGGTGGTGATGGTGATGATGGTGGTGGTGATGATGGTGATGGTGGTGGTGATGATGGTGGTGACTGTGGTGATGGTGGTGATGGTGATGGTGATGATGGTGATGGTGGTGATGGTGATGATGGTGGTGATTGTGATGATGGTGATGGTGATGGTGATGATGGTGATGGTGGTGATGGTGATGATGGTGATGGTGGTGATGGTGATGGTGATGGTGGTGGTGTTGGTGGTGGTGATGGTGGTGACTGTGGTGATGGTAGTGGTGGTGATGGTGGTGACTGTGGTGATGGTAGTGGTGGCGATGGTGGTGACTGTGGTGATGGTAGTGGTGGTGACTGTGGTGATGGTAGTGGTGGTGACTGTGGTGATGGTAGTGGCTGTGATGGTGGGGACTGTGGTGATGATGGTGATGGTGATGATGGTGATGGTGGTGATGGTGATGGTGGTGATGGTGATGATGATGATGATGGTGGTGATGGTGGTGACTGTGGTGATGGTAGTGGTGGTGATGGTGGTGACTGTGGTGATGGTAGTGGTGGTGATGGTGGTGACTGTGGTGATGGTGGTGACTGTGGTGATGGTAGTGGTGGTGATGGTAGTGGTGGTGATGGTGGTGATGGTAGTGGTGATGGTGGTGACTTTGGTGATGGTAGTGGTGGTGATGGTGACTGTGGTGATGGTGATGATGGTGATGATGGTGATGGTGGTGGTGATGGTGGTGACTGTGGTGATGGTAGTGGTAATGATGGTGGTGACTGTGGTGATGGTAGTGGTGGTGATGGTGGTCACTGTGGTGATGGTAGTGGTGGTGATGGTGGGGACTCTGGTGATGGTAGTGGTGGTGATTGTGGTGACTGGTGATGATAGTGGTGGTGATGGTGGTGACTGTGGTGATGGTAGTGGTGGTGATGGTGGTGACTGTGGTGATGGTAGTGGTGGTGATGGTAGTGACTGTGGTGATCGTGGTGATGGTAGTGGTGGTGATGGTTGTGACTGTGGTGATGGTAGTGGTGGTGATGGTGGTGACTGTGGCGATGGTAGTGGTGGTGATGGTGGTGACTGTGGTGATGGTAATGGTGGTGATGGTAGTGGTGGTGATGGTGGTGACTGTGGTGATGGTAGTGGTGGTGATGGTGGTGACTGTGGTGATGGTAGTGGTGGTGATGGTGGTGCCTGTGGTGATGGTAGTGGTGGTGATGGTGGTGATGGTAGTGGTGGTGATGGTGGTGACTGTGGTGATAGTAGTGGTGGTGACTGTGGTGATGGTAGTGGTGGTTATGGTGGTGACTGTGGTGATGGTAGTGACTGTGGTGATGGTAGTGGTGGTGATAGTGGTGACTGAGGTGATGGTAGTGGTGGTGATGGTGGTGATGGTAGTGGTGGTGACTGTGGTGATGGTAGTGGTGGTGATGGTGGTGATGGTAATGGTGGTGATGGTGGTGACTGTGGTGATGGTAGTGGTGGTGACTGTGGTGATGGTAGTGGCGGTGACTGTGGTGATGGTAGTGATGGTGACTGTGGTGATGGTAGTGGTGGTGACTGTGATGATGGTAGTGGTGGTGACTGTGGTGATGGTAGTGGTGGTGATGGTGGTGACTGTGGTGATGGTAGTGGTGGTGACTGTGGTGATGGTGATGGTGATGGTGGTGACTGTGGTGATGGTAGTGGTGGTGACTGTGGTGATGGTAGTGGTGGTGATGGTGGTGATGGTACTGGTGGTGATGGTGGTGACTGTGGTCATGGTAGTGGTGGTGAATGTGGTGATAGTGGTGGTGGTGACTGTGGTGATGGTAGTAGTGGTGACTGTGGTGATGATAGTGGTGGTGATGGTGGTAACTGTGGTGATGGTAGTGGTGGTGACTGTGGTGATGGTAGTGGTGGTGATGGTGGTGACTGTGGTGATGGTAGTGGTGGTGATGGTGGTAACTGTGGTGATGGTAGTGGTGATGACTGTGGTGATGGCAGCGGTGGTGACTGTGGTGATGGTGGTGGTGGTGACTGTGGTGATGGTGGTGGTGGTGACTGTAGTACTGGTGGCGATGGTGGTGGTGGTGACTGTGATGATGGTAGTGATGGCGATGGTGGTGGTGACTATGTTAATGGTAGTGGTGGTGATGGTGACTGTGATGGTAGTGGTGGTGATTGTGGTGATGATAGTGCTGGTGATGGTGATGTTGGTGACTGTGGTAATGGTAGAAGTGGTGGTGGTGACTGTGGTGATGATAGTGCTGGTGATTGTGGTGGTGGTGACTGTGGTGATGATAGTGCTGGTGATGGTGGTGGTGGTGACTGTGGTAATGGTAGTGGTGATGATGGTGGTGGTGATGGTGATTGTGGTAATGATAATGGTGATGGTGGTGACTGTGGTAATGGTAGTGGTGGTGATGGTGGTGGTGACTGTGGTGATGGTAGTGGTGGTGATAATGGTGGCGGTGACTGTGATGGTAGTGGTGGTGATAATGGTTGTGGTGACTGTAGTGATGGTAGCAGTGAGAGATGGTTGTGGTTACTGTGGATTGTGTTGACTGTGGTAGTTATGATCAAGGTAATCACTGACTGTGGTGATGAGTTCCTAGCTACTTGTAGTCACTTCCGGTAGTCACCGCTCCGCCACCCGATTCCAGACCAAGCCTCCTTGGTGCTGGACTGATCAACCACGCTGTTAGTGCCCGCCGCCCTCAATCCAATATATGCACCACATCCCAGCTGATCAGGTACTGATTTAAAGAACTTACCATGTTTCTCTCTGAAGACAGCCAGGGGTTCGTTGTGGCTTACGCCAAGAACGTTAGTATATTCAACATATATCACTGGTAACCAGAATCTTGCATGTCATCAATAAGCAGCTTTAGGCACAGTAGTTTATTGCCTGTGTAGATGAATGTACTGTTCACATGAAGGATAACTGCCAGTTGTGCTGGAGGTGTGCCAGTCTAAGTGAGGAGGGAGCCCCAGGGTAAGCTACCTTGCTTGCATCTTGAGGATCACCCTGCAGCTTCAATTCCTCACAAGCCTCGGGATGGTTAACACTATAATAGTGTCCGTCCTCTGTACGGGTGTCTAAAGCTACAGCCCGTGAGAGTTCTCATACTTATGCTCTCTCATCAAACCCTTTCATATTTTTTTTTGGCTACACACACTGTACATAGTGTAAATACTTGGTGATGGGACTTTATTCTTCTTTCTTATGTTGACTGCACATACGCTGCTACCTTGTACTGTCATGTACAACAAGCCCTTTTACAAAGTACCAGTGTTTGAAATGTTGACAATTCTCCTTATGCATGAAGGAAGTGCATTGAAGAAGAGTCTTGCCATCTTTACACTTACTGAGTTTTCTCTTACTGTATTCATCGTGCCGCTGTTTTTCATGAGAGGTGCTTTGTACCGTCTGCCAAGCCATTTGCACTCATATATAGTGATTTCAGTGTGTAGGTGTGAGACCAGTCCCTCCAGGATTTTAATACTTTTTTAATTGACATTAGGTACACGGATACCTTGTACCCTACACTAGAATACTTCCAGCGGGTACTGGAGTTTTTTGCACACAAGACTAGAGATTTCTTACACAAGACACGACATTCTAGCATATACTGGAGTTTCCTTACAGTTTCCTGGATGCGACCAACAACAGTCAGCTAACACACGGGTACCTATTCCTACTGCTAGTTGGGCAGGGACAGCAGGAGTGTAAAGAAACTTGCCGCCCGTGTTTCCCCGTTCCATGGAACTGAATCCGAGACTTTACAATTGTGAGACAATGCTCGCAACAATGAGTTAAACGCTTTTTTATTTTTTTTTTAGAAAAATTGTGAGTTTGGTGGGAGGGGTAGAATAGTATCCTGCAACTCAGGCAGCACCAACCACCAATAAAAACCACCGCCACCTTCCCCACATTGTCTTGTTCTCAGAGGTAACAGCTTGAAATTGCCTCAACCCTGCAGGTCTGTACAGGGGGTCCCACGGTGGGAGTCCCACAGGGGAAGATCCCACATCTGAGTCCCACACGGGATCTACCACACGGGAGTCCCACACGGGCTCACACCTTTCAGCCCTCAATACAGCTCACGAAATCGTAATGACACGATTGCAAACAAACCATACCCCGGCCGGGATTGAACCCGCGGTCAGAGAGTCTCAAAACTCCAGCCCGTCGCGTTAGCCACTAGACCAGCTAGCCACAATAAGATTCGTCCAACTAGGTCACAGTGGTGCCTGTGCTAACCTTCCTATGGTGTAGAAATATACCTAGTTGGACGAATCTTATTGTGGCTAGCTGGTCTAGTGGCTAACGCGACGGGCTGGAGTTTTGAGACTCAATACAGCTGCTATAACGCAGTCCACGAGGAAGTCCCATGATACTATTGCCGCCGACGTTGAGAAATGTGGTGCCTCCTAAGGCTCAACCTGACGTCAACGCTCACTGCAATATTTGTAAGATGAAGAGGCAACCAGGAAGGTTTGTAAGATGAAGCAGCAACCAGGAAGGTTTGTAAGATGAAGAGGCAACCAGGAAGGTTTGTAAGATGAAGAGGCAACCAGGAAGGTTTGTAAGATGAAGCAGCAACCAGGAAGGTTTGTAAGATGAAGCAGCAACCAGGAAGGTTTGTAAGATGAAGCAGCAACCAGGAAGGTTTGTAAGATGAAGCAGCAACCAGGAAGGTTTGTAAGATGAAGCAGCAACCAGGAAGGTTTGTAAGATGAAGCAGCAACCAGGAAGGTTTGTAAGATGAAGCAGCAACCAGGAAGGTTTGTAAGATGAAGCAGCAACCAGGAAGGTTTGTAAGATGAAGAGGCAACCAGGAAGGTTTGTAAGATGAAGAGGCAACCAGGAAGGTTTGTAAGATGAAGCAGCAACCAGGAAGGTTTGTAAGATGAAGAGGCAACCAGGAAGGTTTGTAAGATGAAGAGGCAACCAGGAAGGTTTGTAAGATGAAGCAGCAACCAGGAAGGTTTGTAAGATGAAGAGGCAACCAGGAAGGTTTGTAAGATGAAGCAGCAACCAGGAAGGTTTGTAAGATGAAGAGGCAACCAGGAAGGTTTGTAAGATGAAGAGGCAACCAGGAAGGTTTGTAAGATGAAGAGGCAACCAGGAAGGTTTGTAAGATGAAGAGGCAACCAGGAAGGTTTGTAAGATGAAGAGGCAACCAGGAAGGTTTGTAAGATGAAGAGGCAACCAGGAAGGTTTGTAAGATGAAGAGGCAACCAGGAAGGTTTGTAAGATGAAGAGGCAACCAGGAAGGTTTGTAAGATGAAGCATTCACTTTCCTCACAGTTGCGACAATAACACTGTTATACTCCTTAAAAGTGACATATTTTGACATAATTAATTCAGGTCTCCCACATTAAACTTTCCCTCATTCAGTGGTTTGAATTTTTCTTGTACTCCGATATAGTTTTTATTTTCTCAGTTCTTCCATAACGTAGTTCCTGAAAGTTGCTGTCATACTGTTGACAGCAGACCACTGGAACACTGTCCCTTTATGGTCGATATGTCCCTGTCTGTTAGATATGTCCCTGTCTGTTATATATGTCCCTGTCTGTTAGATATGTCCCTGTCTGTTAGATATGTCCCTGTCAGTTAGATATGTCCCTGTCTGTTAGATATGTCCCTGTCAGTTAGATATGTCCCTGTCTGTTAGATATGTCCCTGTCTGTTAGATATGTCCCTGTCAGTTAGATATGTCCCTGTCTGTTAGATATGTCCCTGTCTGTTACATATGTCCCTGTCAGTTAGATATGTCCCTGTCTGTTAGATATGTCCCTGTCTGTTAGATATGTCCCTGTCAGTTAGATATGTCCCTGTCAGTTAGATATGTCCCTGTCTGTTAGATATGTCCCTGTCTGTTAGATATGTCCCTGTCAGTTAGATATGTCCCTGTCAGTTAGATATGTCCTTGTCTGTTAGATATGTCCCTGTCTGTTAGATATGTCCTTGTCTGTTAGATATGTCCCTGTCAGTTAGATATGTCCCTGTCTGTTAGATATGTCTCTGTCTGTTAGATATGTCCCTGTCAGTTAGGTATGTCCTTGTCTGTTAGATATGTCCCTGTCTGTTAGATATGTCCTTGTCTGTTAGATATGTCCCTGTCTGTTAGATATGAGAATGAAGGAGAAAAGCGAGGTTAGTTCTGAGTCTTGGAGACACAACTCGTCTCAACTCTACATTCTAGCAGCCCCTGATTTCATTGTTTACTATTATTCTCCGGGTTCAGTTTGTTAGGAAGTTAAATATTCATCTGCTCATCTTTCCAGTTATTTCTTTAGCACGCATTATGATCGCTATTAGTTATTTAATGGGAATTAAAGCCTATTGACTACACTAGGGTCATTAAAGCTGAACGTAACCTACACCATCAGAAAATAATAATTTAATCCCGAAAGCATCCTCAATTGAGGAGGAATACCTAAAATAACCATAAGAGTAAACTAGACATATATATATGTACACACACACACACACACACACACACACACACACACACACACACACACACACACCACACACACACTACACACACACACCACACACACACAAACACACACACACACACACACACACACACACACACACACACACACACACACACACACACACACACACACACACACACACACACACACACACACACAAATATATATATATATATATATATATATATATATATATACATATACGCTGAGAGAAATGCACTTCTCGCAGTATATATCCTGTGATTGTTGCTGACATGGGTTTGAAACCGTGAGTTGAACCCCCACTAGACACCGTCACGGGCAATGCACCACCACCACCACCACTACTGCTACTACTGCTACTACTACACAACTACCACCACACCAGTAGTTCACCACCACCACTACTGCTACTACTACACCACTACCACCACACCAGTAGTTCACCACCACCACTACTGCTACTATTACACCACTACCACCACACCAGTAGTTCACCATCACCACTACTGTTACTACTACACCACTACCACCACACCAGTAGTTCACCACCACCAACACCACTACTGTTACTACTACACCACTACCACCACCACTACTGCTACTACTACACCACTACCACCACACCAGTAGTTCACCACCACCACTACTGTTACTACTACACCACTACCACCACACCAGTAGTTCACCACCACCACTACTGTTACTACTACACCACTACCACCACACCAGTAGTTCACCACCACCACTACTGCTACTACTACACCACCACCACCACCACTACTGCTACTACTACACCACTACCACCACCACTACTGCTACTACTACACCACTACCACCACACCAGTAGTTCACCACCACCACTACTGTTACTACTACACCACTACCACCACCACCGTAGGTTCACCACCACCACTACTGTTACTACTACACCACCTACCACCACACCAGTAGTTCACCACCACCACTACTGTTACTACTACACCACTACCACCACACCAGTAGTTCACCACCACCACCACCACCACCACTACTGTTACTACTACACCACTACCACCACACCAGTAGTTCACCACCACCACCACCACCACCACTACTGTTACTACTACACCACTACCACCACCACTACTGCTCATAATACACCACTACCACCACACCCGTAGTTCACCACCACCACTACTGTTACTACTACACCACTACCACCACCACTACTGCTACTACTACACACTACCACCACCAAGTAGTTCTACCACCACTACTGCTGCTACTGCACCACTACCACCACACCAGTAGTTCACCACCACCACCTACTACTGCTACATTACACCTACCACCACCACCAGTAGTTCACCACCACCACTACTGTTACTACTACACCACTACCACCACCACTACTGCTACTACTACACCACTCCACCACCACCACCAGTGGTTCACCACCACCACCACCACTACTGCTACTACTACACCACTACCACCACACCAGTAGTTCACCACCACCACCACCACTACTGCTGCTACTACACCACTGCACCACCAGTAGTTCACCACCACCACTACTGCTACTACTACACCACCACCACCACCCAGTAGTTCACCACCACCACTACTGCTACTACTACACCACTACCACCACACCAGTAGTTCACCACCACCACTACTGCTACTACTACACCACTCCACCACCACCAGTAGTTCTTCACCACCACCACTACTGCTACTACTACACCACTCCACCACCACTACTGCTACTACTACACCACTACCACCACACCAGTAGTTCACCACCACCACTACTGCTACTACTACACCACTACCACCACCACTACTGCTACTACTACACCACTACCACCACACCAGTAGTTCACCACCACCACCACCACTACTGTTACTACTACACCACTACCACCACCACTACTGCTACTACTACACCACTACCACCACCACTACTGCTACTACTACACCACCACCACCACCACTACTGTTACTACTACACCACTACCACCACCACTACTGCTACTACTACACCACTACCACCACACCAGTAGTTCACCACCACCACTACTGCTACTACTACACCACTACCACCACCACTACTGCTACTACTACACCACTACCACCACACCAGTAGTTCACCACCACCACTACTGTTACTACTACACCACTACCACCACCACTACTGCTACTACTACACAACTACCACCACACCAGTAGTTCACCACCACCACTACTGCTACTACTACACCACTACCACCACACCAGTAGTTCACCACCACCACTACTGCTACTATTACACCACTACCACCACACCAGTAGTTCACCACCACCACTACTGTTACTACTACACCACTACCACCACACCAGTAGTTCACCACCACCAACACCACTACTGTTACTACTACACCACTACCACCACCACTACTGCTACTACTACACCACTACCACCACCACTACTGTTACTACTACACCACCACCACCACCACTACTGTTACTACTACACCACTACCACCACCACTACTGCTACTACTACACCACTACCACCACACCAGTAGTTCACCACCACCACTACTGTTACTACTACCACTACCACCACACAGTAGTTCTTCCACCACCACTACTACTGCTACTACACCACCACCACCACCACTACTGTTACTACTACACCACTACCACCACCACTACTGCTACTACACCACACCACCACACCAGTAGTTCACCACCACCACTACTGTTACTACTACACCACTACCACCACACCAGTAGTTCACCACCACCACTACTGTTACTACTACACCACTACCACCACACCAGTAGTTCACCACCACCACTACTGTTACTGCTCACCACTACCACCACACCAGTAGTTCACCACCACCACTACTGACTGCACCACTACCACCACCACACCAGTAGTTCACCACCACCACTACTGTTACTACTACACCACTACCACCACACCAGTAGTTCCCACCACCACTACTGCTATTACTACACCACTACCACCACCACCAGTAGTTCACCACCACCACTACTGCTGTTACTGCACCACTACCACCACACCAGTAGGTTCACCACCACCACCACTACTGCTATTACTACACCACTACCACCACACCAGTAGTTCACCACCACCACTACTGTTACTACTACACCACTACCACCACACCAGTAGTTCACCACCACCACTACTGCTACTACTACACCACTACCACCACACCAGTAGTTCACCACCACCACTACTGTTACTACTACACCACTACCACCACACCAGTAGTTCACCACCACCACTACTGCTACTACTACACCACTACCACCACACAGTAGTTCCACCACCACCACTACTGTTACTACTACACCACTACCACCACACCCAGTAGGTTCACCACCACCACTACTGCTATTACTACACCACTACCACCACACCAGTAGTTCACCACCACCACTACTGCTACTACTACACCACTACCACCACACCAGTAGGTTCACCACCACCACTACTGCTGCTACTGCACCACTACCACCACACCAGTAGTTCTTCACCACCACCACTACTGCTATTACTACACCACTACCACCACACCAGTAGTTCACCACCACCACTACTGTTACTACTGCACCACTACCACACCAGTAGTTCACCACCACCACTACTGCCTATTACTACACCACTACCACCACACCAGTAGTTCACCACCACCACTACTGCTACTACACCACTACCACCACACCAGTAGTTCACCACCACCACTACTGCTACTACTACACCACTACCACCACACCAGTAGTTCACCACCACCACTACTGCTACTACTACACCACTACCACCACACCAGTAGTTCACCACCACCACTACTGTTACTACTACACCACTACCACCACACCAGTAGTTCACCACCACCACTACTGCTATTACTACACCACTACCACCACACCAGTAGTTCACCACCACCACTACTGCTATTACTACACCACTACCACCACACCAGTAGTTCACCACCACCACTACTGTTACTACTACACCACTACCACCACCACCAGTAGTTCACCACCACCACTACTGCTACTACTGCACCACTACCACCACACCAGTAGTTCACCACCACCACCACCACTACTGCTACTACTACACCACTACCACCACCACTACTGCTACTACTACACCACTACCACCACACCAGTAGTTCACCACCACCACTACTGTTACTACTACACCACTACCACCACACCAGTAGTTCACCACCACCACTACTGCTACTACTACACGCACTACCACCACACCAGTAGTTCACCACCACCACTACTGCTACTACTACACCACTACCACCACACCAGTAGTTCACCACCACCACCACCACTACTGCTACTACTACACCACTACCACCACCACTACTGCTACTACTACACCACTACCACCACACCAGTAGTTCACCACCACCACTACTGCTACTACTACACCACTACCACCACACCAGTAGTTCACCACCACCACTACTGCTACTACTACACCACTACCACCACACCAGTAGTTCACCACCACCACTACTGCTACTACTACACCACTACCACCACACCAGTAGTTCACCACCACCACCACCACTACTGCTACTACTACACCACTACCACCACCACTACTGCTACTACTACACCACTACCACCACACCAGTAGTTCACCACCACCACTACTGCTACTACTACACCACTAACACCACACCAGTAGTTCACCACCACCACTACTGCTACTACTACACCACTACCACCACACCAGTAGTTCACCACCACCACTACTGCTACTACTACACCACCACCACCACACCAGTAGTTCACCACCACCACTACTGCTACTACTACACCACTACCACCACACCAGTAGTTCACCACCACCACTACTGCTACTACTACACCACTACCACCACACCAGTAGTTCACCACCACCCCGGCACTCCCTCAACAACGCCTGTCACTACATTTATCAAGAGTATCATAAGGTTTTATCACCAGCGTCACCTCCATCACCGACACAATCACCAACACAGCGTTACCTCCATCACCGACACAATCACCAACACAGCGTCACCTCCATCACCGACACAATCACCAACACAGCGTTACCTCCATCACCGACACAATCACCAACACAGCGTCACCTCCATCACCGACACAATCACCAACACAGCGTCACCTCCATCACCGACACAATCACCAACACAGCGTCACCTCCATCACCGACACAATCACCAACACAGCGTCACCTCCATCACCGACACAATCACCAACACAGCGTCACCTCCATCATCGACACAATCACCAACACAGCGTTACCTCCATCACCGACACAATCACCAACACAGCGTCACCTCCATCACCGACACAATCACCAACACAGCGTTACCTCCATCACCGACACAATCACCAACACAGCGTCACCTCCATCACCGACACAATCACCAACACAGCGTCACCTCCATCACCGACACAATCACCAACACAGCGTCACCTCCATCATCGACACAATCACCAACACAGCGTTACCTCCATCACCGACACAATCACCAACACAGCGTCACCTCCATCACCGACACAATCACCAACACAGCGTCACCTCCATCACCGACACAATCACCAACACAGCGTCACCTCCATCATCGACACAATCACCAACACAGCGTCACCTCCATCATCGACACAATCACCAACACAGCGTCACCTCCATCATCGACACAATCACCAACACAGCGTCACCTCCATCATCGACACAATCACCAACACAGCGTCACCTCCATCATCGACACAATCACCAACACAGCGTCACCTCCATCATCGACACAATCACCAACACAGCGTCACCTCCATCACCGACACAATCACCAACACAGCGTCACCTCCATCATCGACACAATCACCAACACAGCGTCACCTCCATCACCGACACAATCACCAACACAGCGTCACCTCCATCATCGACACAATCACCAACACAGCGTCACCTCCATCACCGACACAATCACCAACACAGCGTCACCACATCAACCCAACCGTGTAATTGATACCTTCAACCATTAATTGACTATCAAGACTAATACTTCTGGAACCAGTGAGGTGAGAGAGAGAGAGAGAGAGAGAGAGAGAGAGAGAGAGAGAGAGAGAGAGAGAGAGAGAGAGAGAGAGAGAGAGAGAGAGAGAGAGAGAGAGAGAGAGAGAGAGAGAGAGAGAGAGAGAGAGAGAGAGAGAGAGAGAGAGAGAGAGAGACAGAGAGAGATATAGACAGAAAGAGAGAATCTGCTTCCACTGGAGCAGGATATAGTGCAGTTCAGCTCAACGCAGAAAAAACAATGGAAGGGAACTAAGTTCCTTGTTGCTGGTAAACTGCACCTCACTAGACCCACGAGGGGAGAGGGAGGGGACACACTGGTTGAGGGTAGACCCACGATGGATGAGGGAGGGGACACACTGGTTGAGGGTAGACCCACGATGGATGAGGGAGGGGACACACTGGTTGAGGGTAGACCCACGATGGATGAGGGAGGGGACACACTGGTTGAGGGTAGACCCACGATGGATGAGGGAGGGGACACACTGGTTGAGGGTAGACCCACGATGGATGAGGGAGGGGACACACTGGTTGAGGGTAGACCCACGATGGATGAGGGAGGGGACACACTGGTTGAGGGTAGACCCACGATGGATGAGGGAGGGGGACACACTGGTTGAGGGTAGACCCACGAGGGATGAGGGAGGGGACACACTGGTTGAGGGTAGACCCACGATGGATGAGGGAGGGGACACACTGGTTGAGGGTAGACCCACGATGGATGAGGGAGGGGACACACTGGTTGAGGGTAGACCCACAATGGATGAGGGAGGGGACACACTGGTTGAGGGTAGACCCACGATGGATGAGGGAGGGGACACACTGGTTGAGGGTAGACCCACGATGGATGAGGGAGGGGACACACTGGTTGAGGGTAGACCCACGATGGATGAGGGAGGGGACACACTGGTTGAGGGTAGACCCACGATGGATGAGGGAGGGGACACACTGGTTGAGGGTAGACCCACGATGGATGAGGGAGGGGACACACTGGTTGAGGGTAGACCCACGATGGATGAGGGAGGGGACACACTGGTTGAGGGTAGACCCACGATGGATGAGGGAGGGGACACACTGGTTGAGGGTAGACCCACGATGGATGAGGGAGGGGACACACTGGTTGAGGGTAGACCCACGATGGATGAGGGAGGGGACACACTGGTTGAGGGTAGACCCACGATGGATGAGGGAGGGGACACACTGGTTGAGGGTAGACCCACGATGGATGAGGGAGGGGACACACTGGTTGAGGGTAGACCCACAATGGATGAGGGAGGGGGATACACTGGTTGAGGGTAGACATATGATGGATGAGGGAGGGGATACACTGGTTGAGGGTAGACCCACGAGGGATGAGAGAGGGGATACACTGGTTGAGGGTAGGCCCACGATGGATGAGGGAGGGGACACACTGGTTGAGGGTAGACCCACGATGGATGAGGGAGGGGACACACTGGTTGAGGGTAGACCCACGAGGGATGAGGGAGGGGATACACTGGTTGAGGGTAGACCCACGATGGATGAGGGAGGGGACACACTGGTTGAGGGTAGACCCACGAGGGATGAGGGAGGGGATACACTGGTTGAGGGTAGACCCACGATGGATGAGGGAGGGGACACACTGGTTGAGGGTAGACCCACGATGGATGAGGGAGGGGACACACTGGTTGAGGGTAGACCCACAATGGATGAGGGAGGGGACACACTGGTTGAGGGTAGACCCACGATGGATGAGGGAGGGGATACACTGGTTGAGGGTAGACCCACGATGGATGAGGGAGGGGATACACTGGTTGAGGGTAGACCCACGATGGATGAGGGAAGGGATACACTGGTTGAGGGTAGACCCACGAGGGATGAGGGAGGGGATACACTGGTTGAGGGTAGACTCACGATGGATGAGGGAGGGGATACACTGGTCGAGGGTAGACCCACATTGGATGAGGGAGGGGATACACTGGTTGAGGGTAGACCCACGAGGGATGAGGGAGGGGATACACTGGTTGAGGGTAGACCCACGATGGATAAGGGAGGGGATACACTGGTTGAGGGTAGACCCACGAGGGATGAGGGAGGGGATACACTGGTTGAGGGTAGACCCACGATGGATGAGGGAGGGGACACACTGGTTGAGGGTAGACCCATGATGGATGAGGGAGGGGACACACTGGTTGAGGGTAGAACCACGAGGGATGAGGGAGGGGACACACTGGTTGAGAGTAGACCCACGAGGGATGAGGGAGGGGACACACTGGTATAGGGTAGACCTACGAGGGGGGAGGGAGGGGACACACTGGTTGAGGGTAGACCCACGAGGGATGAGGGAGGGAACACACTGGTTGAGGGTAGACCCACGAGGGATGAGGGAGGGGACACACTGGTTGAGGGTAGACCCACGAGGGATGAGGGAGGGGACACACTGGTTGAGGGTAGACCCACGAGGGATGAGGGAGGGGACACACTGGTTGAGGGTAGACCCGTGAGGGATGAGGGAGGGGACACACTGGTTGAGGGTAGGCCCACGAGGGGGGAGGGGGGACACACTGGTTGACGGTAGGCCCACGAGGGGGGAGGGGGAGGGACACACTGGTATAGGGTAGACCCACGATGGATGAGGGAGGGGACACACTGGTTGAGGGTAGACCCACGAGGGATGAGGAAAGGGACACACTGGTTGAGGGTAGGCCCACGAGGGGGGAGGGTGAGGGACACACTGGTTGAGGGTAGACCCACGATGGATGAGGGAGGGGACACACTGGTTGAGGGTAGACCCACGAGGGATGAGGAAAGGGACACACTGGTTGAGGGTAGGCCCACGAGGGGGGAGGGTGAGGGACACACTGGTTGAGGGTAGGCCCACGATGGATGAGGGAGGGGACACACTGGTTTACCTGGAGAGAGTTTACCTGGAGAGAGTTTCGGGGGTTAACGCCCCCGCGGCCCGGTCTGTGACCAGGCCTCCTTAGGTCAGTGTCCCAGGATGCGACCCACACCAGTCGACTAACACCCAGGTACCCATTTTACTGATGGGGAACATAGACAACAGGTGGAAAGAAACACGTCCAATGTTTCTACTCTGGCTGGGAATCGAACCCAGGCCCTCACCGTGTGAAGCGAGAGCGTTAACCACCAGGCCACCAGAGCCTGTGTTGAGGGTAGACCCACCAGGGATGAGGGATGGGACACACTGGTTGAGGGTAGACCCACGAGGGGGAAGGAAGGGGACACACTGGTTGAGGGTAGACCCACGAGGGGGGAGGGAGGGGACACACTGGTTGAGGGTAGACCCACGAGGGGGAAGGGAGGGGACACACTGGATGAGGGTAGACCCACTAGGGGGGAGAGAGGGGACACACTGGTTGAGGGTAGACCCACGAGGGGGGGAGGGAGGGGACACACTGGTTGAGGGTAGACCCACGAGGGGGGAGGGAGGGGACACACTGGTTGAGGGTAGACCCACGAGGGGGGAGGGAGGGGACACACTGGTTGAGGGTAGACCCACGAGGGGGGAGGGAGGGGACACACTGGTTGAGGGTAGGCCCACGAGGGAGGAGGGAGGGGACACACTGGTTGAGGGTAGGCCCACGAGGGGGGAGGGAGGGGCCACACTGGTTGAGGGTAGGCCCACGAGGGGGGAGGGTGGGGTGTTACAAAAAACGCGATTTCTAATAAGCTTAGAGATCTCCAGTTAATACTAGAAAGGACTGCCCTTCTAGCATCCAGCCTGTTACTGGGTTTTCGTAACAAGTAGTCAGTATCCTGGTCCAATTATCCATTAGAATTCAATAAGAATTATTAGTGCTTCAGGATTACAACTGGTAGGCTACTAACTAGAGAAAATAAAATTTAATAAATTTATTAATTAAGTTGTCTAGGCGTATATCAAATTAAATTAAATTAATCACAGTAATCAAAACAATATTAATCACTTCTCTCGTGTACAGTATTATTGTGCTGAAAGCACATATCTCATATTTATGTCTTAAGTACCGTCTGGTACATTAACATTTAATAAGATATTACAAATATGTGCAAGTAAGTTTATGTGTATGTGTGTAAGTGCTGTAAGCAGTTCGCTAGGTCTCAAGACTCGACTAGACTTAAACAAGTGACTGACAAAGTCCTCACATAAACTAACTTCTTGACCTACTGGCAGTCAGAACAGTCTGCTCAAACAATAAAAAGAATGCTAAGCCCAATAGCAATATAACAAGCAACTGTGACACAATCAGGATCAAGGAGATAATATAAGGACACTAAGTAGGGACCATCAGCAGATCCTCCACAAAAGTCACAAAGCTCCCATACTACTGAATCTAAGTTCAGCATAAGAAAATCCCCGACTGTGACAGTACAGATACCAGTACAAGTTAGGTCAGAAGCTACAGCTCAGGACCTGAGTTGCTCAGAGTGTCTATGCGACACACAACCTCAGTACAACGTCGAAAATCACTAAGTCTATACAATGTTCTGTGAACAGAGTCTCCAGAACCTACAACAGTAATCAGAGACGATCTTCCAACAAGGGCCAATAAGGGAGATTTAGGCACTTCTTGTCAAGAATACGTCCAACCACCAAGTGAGTCTAGAACAGACTGAATACTTCAAGTGAGGTGTGATCACCCCCCCCCCTCGATCACGTGATAGCTCAGTGTACAGTTGCTGCCCAGCAACAACGAGAAGCCAGCAGAGGAACGAGCCACCAGCGATAATTACAGTAGTTAGACAATCAAGACTTGAACTATGAGCACATAATATATGAAAGTTACATCCTACCTAACAAAAGTAACTAAGTCAAATAATAATATAAAGCAATATATTTACGATTTAGCTATTATCACAAATATAAGCAATATAAAATTATATGAAAAGGTAATGCATATACATTATATACATATACATAATATACATCATATACATTGTAACCCATTCTGGGGTTGCAACATGGGGACACACTGGGTGAGGGTAGGCCCACGAGGGAGGGGACACACTGGATGAGGGTAGGCCCATGAGGGGGAGGGGGGACACACTGGGTGAAGAAAGGCCCACGGCTGGGGAGGGTGTGGGACACACTGGGTGATGGTAGGCCCACGAGGGGAGAGGGTGAGGACACACTGGTTGAGGGTAGACCCACGAGGGGGGAGGGAGGGGACACACTGGTTGAGGGTAGACTCACGAAGGGGGAAAGAGAAAGGGGACACGTACCCCTCATCTGTCCTAGTAACAGATGTAGCTGCCAGGACCATCATAGCCTAAATGACCAGCAATCTGACACAGCTGTTGTTCTCAACCCTGTCTGTCTTGCTGCCACTCTTGATGCTGCTCCCTGCCACTCCTCTCCTCCCTGCCACTCCTCTCCTCCCCGCCAGTCTTCCCCTCCCTGCCACTCCTCTCCTCCCTGTTACTCCTTTCCCTGTAGATTATAGTTACACGTTCAATACTAGGCCTGGTAGGACCTGCCAAGCCAAGAATTTAGTGTGATCGTTGGTGAGTAATGAACAAGCGTGACCAATACTGGACAACCACAACCACGGGTATCTGAGTGTTGAACACAAGTATGTGAGTGTTGAACACAAGTATGTGAGTGTTGAACACAAATATGTGAGTGTTGAACACAAGTATGTAAGTGTTGAACACAAGTATATAAGTGTTGAACACATGTATGTAAGTGTTGAACACAAGCATGTAAGTGTTGAACACAATTATGTAAGTGTTGAACACAAGTATGTGAGCGTTGAACACAAGTATGTGAGTGTTGAACACAAGGATTGTGGCTCTGCTGGTACATCAACAACACTGAGTGGCTCTGCTGGTACATCAACAACACTGAGTGGCTCTGCTGGTACATCAACAACACTGAGTGGCTCTGCTGGTACATCAACAACACTGAGTGGCTCTGCTGGTACATCAACAACACTGAGTGGCTCTGCTGGTACATCAACAACACTGAGTGGCTCTGCTGGTACATCAACAACACTGAGTGGCTCTGCTGGTACATCAACAACACTGAGTGGCTCTGCTGGTACATCAACAACACTGAGTGGCTCTGCTGGTACATCAACAACACTGAGAGTGGCTCTGCTGGTACATCAACAACACTGAGTGGCTCTGCTGGTACATCAACAACACTGAGAGTGGCTCTGCTGGTACATCAACAACACTGAGTGGCTCTGCTGGTACATCAACAACACTGAGTGGCTCTGCTGGTACATCAACAACACTGAGTGGCTCTGCTGGTACATCAACAACACTGAGTGGCTCTGCTGGTACATCAACAACACTGAGTGGCTCTGCTGGTACATCAACAACACTGAGAGTGGCTCTGCTGGTACATCAACAACACTGAGTGGCTCTGCTGGTACATCAACAACACTGAGTGGCTCTGCTGGTACATCAACAACACTGAGTGGCTCTGCTGGTACATCAACAACACTGAGTGGCTCTGCTGGTACATCAACAACACTGAGTGGCTCTGCTGGTACATCAACAACACTGAGAGTGTCTCTGCTGGTACATCAACAACACTGAGTGGCTCTGCTGGTACATCAACAACACTGAGAGTGTCTCTGCTGGTACATCAACAACACTGAGTGGCTCTGCTGGTACATCAACAACACTGAGAGTGTCTCTGCTGGTACATCAACAACACTGAGTGGCTCTGCTGGTACATCAACAACACTGAGTGTCTCTGCTGGTACATCAACAACACTAAGTGGCTCTGCTGGTACATCAACAACACTGAGAGTGTCTCTGCTGGTACATCAACAACACTGAGTGGCTCTGCTGGTACATCAACAACACTGAGTGGCTCTGTTGGTACATCAACAACACTGAGTGGCTCTGCTGGTACATCAACAACACTGAGAGTGGCTCTGCTGGTACATCAACAACACTGAGTGGCTCTGCTGGTACATCAACAACACTGAGTGGCTCTGCTGGTACATCAACAACACTGAGTGGCTCTGCTGATACATCAACAACACTGAGTGGCTCTGCTGGTACATCAACAACACTGAGTGGCTCTGCTGGTACATCAACAACACTGAGAGTGTCTCTGCTGGTACATCAACAACACTGAGTGGCTCTGCTGGTACATCAACAACACTGAGTGTCTCTGCTGGTACATCAACAACACTGAGAGTGGCTCTGCTGGTACATCAACAACACTGAGAGTGTCTCTGCTGGTACATCAACAACACTGAGAGTGGCTCTGCTGGTACATCAACAACACTGAGAGTGGCTCTGCTGGTACATCAACAACACTGAGAGTGTCTCTGCTGGTACATCAACAACACTGAGAGTGGCTCTGCTGGTACATCAACAACACTGAGAGTGTCTCTGCTGGTACATCAACAACACTGAGAGTGGCTCTGCTGGTACATCAACAACACTGAGAGTGGCTCTGCTGGTACATCAACAACACTGAGAGTGGCTCTGCTGGTACATCAACAACACTGAGAGTGTCTCTGCTGGTACATCAACAACACTGAGAGTGTCTCTGCTGGTACATCAACAACACTGAGAGTGTCTCTGCTGGTACATCAACAACACTGAGTGTCTCTGCTGGTACATCAACAACACTGAGTGTCTCTGCTGGTACATCAACAACACTGAGAGTGGCTCTGCTGGTACATCAACAACACTGAGAGTGTCTCTGCTGGTACAACAACAACACTGAGTGTCTCTGCTGGTACATCAACAACACTGAGAGACTCTCTGCTGGTACATCAACAATACTGAGAGTGTCTCTGCTGGTACATCAACAACACTGAGAGTGTCTCTGCTGGTACATCAACAACACTGAGAGTGTCTCTGCTGGTACATCAACAACACTGAGTGGCTCTGCTGGTACATCAACAACACTGAGAGTGTCTCTGCTGGTACATCAACAACACTGAGTGGCTCTGCTGGTACATCAACAACACTGACTGGCTCTGCTGGTACATCAACAACACTGAGTGTCTCTGCTGGTACATCAACAACACTGAGTGGCTCTGCTGGTACATCAACAACACTGAGTGTCTCTGCTGGTACATCAACAACACTGAGAGAGTCTCTGCTGGTACATCAACAACACTGAGAGTGTCTCTGCTGGTACATCAACAACACTGAGAGAGTCTCTGCTGGAACATCAACAACACTTAGAGTGTCTCTGCTGGTACATCAACAACACTGAGAGTGTCTCTGCTGGTACATCAACAACACTGAGAGTGTCTCTGCTGGTACATCAACAACACTGAGAGTCTTCTGGTACATCAACAACACTGAGAGAGTCTCTGCTGGTACATCAACAACACTGAGAGTGTTTCTGCTGGTACATCAACAACACTGAGTGTCTCTGCTGGTACATCAACAACACTGAGAGTGTCTCTGCTGGTACATCAACAACACTGAGTGTCTCTGCTGGTACATCAACAACACTGAGTGTCTCTGCTGGTACATCAACAACACTGAGTGTCTCTGCTGGTACATCAACAACACTGAGTGTCTCTGCTGGTACATCAACAACACTGAGTGTCTCTGCTGGTACATCAACAACACTGAGTGTCTCTGCTGGTACATCAACAACACTGAGAGTGTCTCTGCTGGTACATCAACAACACTGAGTGTCTCTGCTGGTACATCAACAACACTGAGAGTGTCTCTGCTGGTACATCAACAACACTGAGTGTCTCTGCTGGTACATCAACAACACTGAGTGTCTCTGCTGGTACATCAACAACACTGAGTGTCTCTGCTGGTACATCAACAACACTGAGTGGCTCTGCTGGTACATCAACAACACTGAGTGTCTCTGCTGGTACATCAACAACACTGAGAGTGTCTCTGCTGGTACATCAACAACACTGAGTGGCTCTGCTGGTACATCAACAACACTGAGAGTGTCTCTGCTGGTACATCAACAACACTGAGTGTCTCTGCTGGTACATCAACAACACTGAGAGTGTCTCTGCTGGTACATCAACAACACTGAGCTGGTACATCAACAACACTGAGTGTCTCTGCTGGTACATCAACAACACTGAGTGTCTCTGCTGGTACATCAACAACACTGAGAGTGTCTCTGCTGGTACATCAACAACACTGAGTGTCTCTGCTGGTACATCAACAACACTGAGAGTGTCTCTGCTGGTACATCAACAACACTGAGAGTGTCTCTGCTGGTACATCAACAACACTGAGTGTCTCTGCTGGTACATCAACAACACTGAGAGTGTCTCTGCTGGTACATCAACAACACTGAGAGTGTCTCTGCTGGTACATCAACAACACTGAGAGTCTCTGCTGGTACATCAACAACACTG
Source organism: Cherax quadricarinatus (assembly GCF_038502225.1). NCBI lineage: Eukaryota > Metazoa > Arthropoda > Malacostraca > Decapoda > Parastacidae > Cherax > Cherax quadricarinatus. The sequence continues at coordinate 18,156,490 of NC_091330.1, forward strand.
AGAGTCTCTGCTGGTACATCAACAACACTGAGAGTGTCTCTGCTGGTACATCAACAACACTGAGAGTGTCTCTGCTGGTACATCAACAACACTGAGAGTGTCTCTGCTGGTACATCAACAACACTGAGAGTGTCTCTGCTGGTACATCAACAACACTGAGAGTGTCTCTGCTGGTACATCAACAACACTGAGTGTCTCTGCTGGTACATCAACAACACTGAGAGTGTCTCTGCTGGTACATCAACAACACTGAGAGTGTCTCTGCTGGTACATCAACAACACTGAGAGTGTCTCTGCTGGTACATCAACAACACTGAGAGTGTCTCTGCTGGTACATCAACAACACTGAGAGTGTCTCTGCTGGTACATCAACAACACTGAGAGTGTCTCTGCTGGTACATCAACAACACTGAGAGTGTCTCTGCTGGTACATCAACAACACTGAGAGTGTCTCTGCTGGTACATCAACAACACTGAGAGTGTCTCTGCTGGTACATCAACAACACTGAGAGTGTCTCTGCTGGTACATCAACAACACTGAGAGTGTCTCTGCTGGTACATCAACAACACTGAGAGTCTCTGCTGGTACATCAACAACACTGAGAGTGTCTCTGCTGGTACATCAACAACACTGAGAGTGTCTCTGCTGGTACATCAACAACACTGAGAGTGTCTCTGCTGGTACATCAACAACACTGAGAGTGTCTCTGCTGGTACATCAACAACACTGAGTGTCTCTGCTGGTACATCAACAACACTGAGAGTGTCTCTGCTGGTACATCAACAACACTGAGAGTCTCTGCTGGTACATCAACAACACTGAGAGTGTCTCTGCTGGTACATCAACAACACTGAGAGTGTCTCTGCTGGTACATCAACAACACTGAGTGTCTCTGCTGGTACATCAACAACACTGAGAGTGTCTCTGCTGGTACATCAACAACACTGAGAGTCTCTGCTGGTACATCAACAACACTGAGAGTGTCTCTGCTGGTACATCAACAACACTGAGAGTGTCTCTGCTGGTACATCAACAACACTGAGAGTGTCTCTGCTGGTACATCAACAACACTGAGAGTGTCTCTGCTGGTACATCAACAACACTGAGAGTGTCTCTGCTGGTACATCAACAACACTGAGTGTCTCTGCTGGTACATCAACAACACTGAGTGTCTCTGTCTCTGCTGGTACATCAACAACACTGAGAGTGTCTCTGCTGGTACATCAACAACACTGAGAGTGTCTCTGCTGGTACATCAACAACACTGAGAGTGTCTCTGCTGGTACATCAACAACACTGAGTGTCTCTGCTGGTACATCAACAACACTGAGAGTGTCTCTGCTGGTACATCAACAACACTGAGAGTCTCTGCTGGTACATCAACAACACTGAGAGTGTCTCTGCTGGTACATCAACAACACTGAGAGTCTCTGCTGGTACATCAACAACACTGAGAGTGTCTCTGCTGGTACATCAACAACACTGAGAGAGTCTCTGCTGGTACATCAACAACACTGAGAGTCTCTGCTGGTACATCAACAACACTGAGAGTGTCTCTGCTGGTACATCAACAACACTGAGAGTCTCTGCTGGTACATCAACAACACTGAGTGTCTCTGCTGGTACATCAACAACACTGAGAGTGTCTCTGCTGGTACATCAACAACACTGAGTGTCTCTGCTGGTACATCAACAACACTGAGAGTGTCTCTGCTGGTACATCAACAACACTGAGAGTGTCTCTGCTGGTACATCAACAACACTGAGAGTGTCTCTGCTGGTACATCAACAACACTGAGAGTGTCTCTGCTGGTACATCAACAACACTGAGAGTGTCTCTGCTGGTACATCAACAACACTGAGAGTGTCTCTGCTGGTACATCAACAACACTGAGAGTGTCTCTGCTGGTACATCAACAACACTGAGTGTCTCTGCTGGTACATCAACAACACTGAGAGTGTCTCTGCTGGTACATCAACAACACTGAGAGTGTCTCTGCTGGTACATCAACAACACTGAGTGTCTCTGCTGGTACATCAACAACACTGAGAGTCTCTGCTGGTACATCAACAACACTGAGAGTGTCTCTGCTGGTACATCAACAACACTGAGAGTCTCTGCTGGTACATCAACAACACTGAGAGTGTCTCTGCTGGTACATCAACAACACTGAGAGTCTCTGCTGGTACATCAACAACACTGAGAGTGTCTCTGCTGGTACATCAACAACACTGAGAGTGTCTCTGCTGGTACATCAACAACACTGAGAGTCTCTGCTGGTACATCAACAACACTGAGAGTGTCTCTGCTGGTACATCAACAACACTGAGAGTCTCTGCTGGTACATCAACAACACTGAGAGTGTCTCTGCTGGTACATCAACAACACTGAGAGTCTCTGCTGGTACATCAACAACACTGAGAGTGTCTCTGCTGGTACATCAACAACACTGAGAGTGTCTCTGCTGGTACATCAACAACACTGAGAGTCTCTGCTGGTACATCAACAACACTGAGAGTGTCTCTGCTGGTACATCAACAACACTGAGAGTCTCTGCTGGTACATCAACAACACTGAGAGTCTCTGCTGGTACATCAACAACACTGAGAGTGTCTCTGCTGGTACATCAACAACACTGAGAGTCTCTGCTGGTACATCAACAACACTGTCTCTGCTGGTACATCAACAACACTGAGAGTGTCTCTGCTGGTACATCAACAACACTGAGAGTGTCTCTGCTGGTACATCAACAACACTGAGAGTGTCTCTGCTGGTACATCAACAACACTGAGAGTGTCTCTGCTGGTACATCAACAACACTGAGAGTGTCTCTGCTGGTACATCAACAACACTGAGAGTCTCTGCTGGTACATCAACAACACTGAGAGTCTCTGCTGGTACATCAACAACACTGAGAGTCTCTGCTGGTACATCAACAACACTGAGTGTCTCTGCTGGTACATCAACAACACTGAGAGTGTCTCTGCTGGTACATCAACAACACTGAGAGTCTCTGCTGGTACATCAACAACACTGAGAGTCTCTGCTGGTACATCAACAACACTGAGAGTGTCTCTGCTGGTACATCAACAACACTGAGAGTGTCTCTGCTGGTACATCAACAACACTGAGAGTGTCTCTGCTGGTACATCAACAACACTGAGAGTGTCTCTGCTGGTACATCAACAACACTGAGAGTGTCTCTGCTGGTACATCAACAACACTGAGAGTCTCTGCTGGTACATCAACAACACTGAGAGTCTCTGCTGGTACATCAACAACACTGAGAGTGTCTCTGCTGGTACATCAACAACACTGAGAGTGTCTCTGCTGGTACATCAACAACACTGAGAGTGTCTCTGCTGGTACATCAACAACACTGAGAGTGTCTCTGCTGGTACATCAACAACACTGAGAGTCTCTGCTGGTACATCAACAACACTGAGAGTCTCTGCTGGTACATCAACAACACTGAGAGTCTCTGCTGGTACATCAACAACACTGAGAGTCTCTGCTGGTACATCAACAACACTGAGTGTCTCTGCTGGTACATCAACAACACTGAGAGTGTCTCTGCTGGTACATCAACAACACTGAGAGTGTCTCTGCTGGTACATCAACAACACTGAGAGTGTCTCTGCTGGTACATCAACAACACTGAGAGTGTCTCTGCTGGTACATCAACAACACTGAGAGTGTCTCTGCTGGTACATCAACAACACTGAGAGTGTCTCTGCTGGTACATCAACAACACTGAGAGTGTCTCTGCTGGTACATCAACAACACTGAGAGTGTCTCTGCTGGTACATCAACAACACTGAGAGTGTCTCTGCTGGTACATCAACAACACAAATTGTCTCTCTGCTGGTACATCAACAACACTGAGAGTGTCTCTGCTGGTACATCAACAACACTGAGAGTGTCTCTGCTGGTACATCAACAACACTGAGAGTGTCTCTGCTGGTACATCAACAACACTGAGAGTGTCTCTGCTGGTACATCAACAACACTGAGAGTGTCTCTGCTGGTACATCAACAACACTGAGAGTGTCTCTGCTGGTACATCAACAACACTGAGAGTGTCTCTGCTGGTACATCAACAACACTGAGAGTGTCTCTGCTGGTACATCAACAACACTGAGAGTGTCTCTGCTGGTACATCAACAACACTGAGAGTGTCTCTGCTGGTACATCAACAACACTGAGAGTGTCTCTGCTGGTACATCAACAACACTGAGAGTGTCTCTGCTGGTACATCAACAACACTGAGAGTGTCTCTGCTGGTACATCAACAACACTGAGAGTGTCTCTGCTGGTACATCAACAACACTGAGAGTGTCTCTGCTGGTACATCAACAACACTGAGAGTGGCTCTGCTGGTACATCAACAACACTGAGAGTGTCTCTGCTGGTACATCAACAACACTGAGAGTGTCTCTGCTGGTACATCAACAACACTGAGAGTCTCTGCTGGTACATCAACAACACTGAGAGTGTCTCTGCTGGTACATCAACAACACTGAGAGTGTCTCTGCTGGTACATCAACAACACTGAGAGTGTCTCTGCTGGTACATCAACAACACTGAGAGTGTCTCTGCTGGTACATCAACAACACTGAGAGTCTCTGCTGGTACATCAACAACACTGAGAGTCTCTGCTGGTACATCAACAACACTGAGAGAGTCTCTGCTGGTACATCAACAACACTGAGAGTGTCTCTGCTGGTACATCAACAACACTGAGAGTGTCTCTGCTGGTACATCAACAACACTGAGAGTGTCTCTGCTGGTACATCAACAACACTGAGAGTGTCTCTGCTGGTACATCAACAACACTGAGAGTGTCTCTGCTGGTACATCAACAACACTGAGAGTGTCTCTGCTGGTACATCAACAACACTGAGAGTGTCTCTGCTGGTACATCAACAACACTGAGAGTGTCTCTGCTGGTACATCAACAACACTGAGAGTGTCTCTGCTGGTACATCAACAACACTGAGAGTGTCTCTGCTGGTACATCAACAACACTGAGAGTCTCTGCTGGTACATCAACAACACTGAGAGTGTCTCTGCTGGTACATCAACAACACTGAGAGTCTCTGCTGGTACATCAACAACACTGAGAGTGTCTCTGCTGGTACATCAACAACACTGAGAGTCTCTGCTGGTACATCAACAACACTGAGAGTGTCTCTGCTGGTACATCAACAACACTGAGAGTCTCTGCTGGTACATCAACAACACTGAGAGTCTCTGCTGGTACATCAACAACACTGAGAGTCTCTGCTGGTACATCAACAACACTGAGAGTGTCTCTGCTGGTACATCAACAACACTGAGAGTCTCTGCTGGTACATCAACAACACTGAGAGAGTCTCTGCTGGTACATCAACAACACTGAGAGTGTCTCTGCTGGTACATCAACAACACTGAGAGTCTCTGCTGGTACATCAACAACACTGAGAGTCTCTGCTGGTACATCAACAACACTGAGTGTCTCTGCTGGTACATCAACAACACTGAATGTCTCTGCTGGTACATCAACAACACTGAGAGTGTCTCTGCTGGTACATCAACAACACTGAGAGTCTCTGCTTGTACATCAACAACACTGAGAGTCTCTGCTGGTACATCAACAACACTGAGAGTCTCTGCTGGTACATCAACAACACTGAGAGTGTCTCTGCTGGTACATCAACAACACTGAGAGTGTCTCTGCTGGTACATCAACAACACTGAGAGTGTCTCTGCTGGTACATCAACAACACTGAGAGTGTCTCTGCTGGTACATCAACAACACTGAGAGTGTCTCTGCTGGTACATCAACAACACTGAGTGTCTCTGCTGGTACATCAACAACACTGAGAGTCTCTGCTGGTACATCAACAACACTGAGAGTCTCTGCTGGTACATCAACAACACTGAGAGTCTCTGCTGGTACATCAACAACACTGAGAGTCTCTGCTGGTACATCAACAACACTGAGAGTGTCTCTGCTGGTACATCAACAACACTGAGAGTCTCTGCTGGTACATCAACAACACTGAGAGTGTCTCTGCTGGTACATCAACAACACTGAGAGTCTCTGCTGGTACATCAACAACACTGAGAGTGTCTCTGCTGGTACATCAACAACACTGAGAGTCTCTGCTGGTACATCAACAACACTGAGAGTGTCTCTGCTGGTACATCAACAACACTGAGAGTGTCTCTGCTGGTACATCAACAACACTGAGTGTCTCTGCTGGTACATCAACAACACTGAGAGTGTTTCTGCTGGTACATCAACAACACTGAGAGTGTCTCTGCTGGTACATCAAGAACACTGAGAGTGTCTCTGCTGGTACATCAACAACACTGAGAGTGTCTCTGCTGGTACATCAACAACACTGAGAGTCTCTGCTGGTACATCAACAACACTGAGAGTGTCTCTGCTGGTACATCAACAACACTGAGAGAGTCTCTGCTGGTACATCAACAACACTGAGAGTGTCTCTGCTGGTACATCAACAACACTGAGAGTGTCTCTGCTGGTACATCAACAACACTGAGAGAGTCTCTGCTGGTACATCAACAACACTGAGAGTCTCTGCTGGTACATCAACAACACTGAGAGAGTCTCTGCTGGTACATCAACAACACTGAGAGTGTCTCTGCTGGTACATCAACAACACTGAGAGTGTCTCTGCTGGTACATCAAGAACACTGAGAGTCTCTGCTGGTACATCAACAACACTGAGAGTGTCTCTGCTGGTACATCAACAACACTGAGAGTGTCTCTGCTGGTACATCAAGAACACTGAGAGTCTCTGCTGGTACATCAACAACACTGAGAGTGTCTCTGCTGGTACATCAACAACACTACACTTCCGTCAACCTCTTGCAATGAGATACTTCCTCCTACCACACCTGTCCTTCCTCCTACCACACCTGTCCTTCCTCCTACCACACCTGTCCTTCCTCCTACCACACCTGTCCTTCCTCCTACCACACCTGTCCTTCCTCCTACCACACCTGTCCTTCCTCCTACCACACCTGTCCTTCCTCCTACCACACCTGTCCTTCCTCCTACCACCACACCTGTCCTTCCTCCTACCACACCTGTCCTTCCTCCTACCACACCTGTCCTTCCTCCTACCACACCTGTCCTTCCTCCTACCACACCTGTCCTTCCTCCTACCACACCTGTCCTTCCTCCTACCACACCTGTCCTTCCTCCTACCACACCTGTCCTTCCTCCTACCACACCTGTCCTTCCTCCTACCACACCTGTCCTTCCTCCTACCACACCTGTCCTTCCTCCTACCACACCTGTCCTTCCTCCTACCACACCTGTCCTTCCTCCTACCACACCTGTCCTTCCTCCTACCACCACACCTGTCCTTCCTCCTACCACACCTGACCTTCCTCGTACCACACCTGTCCTTCCTCCTACCACACCTGTCCTTCCTCCTACCACCACACCTGTCCTTCCTCCTACCACACCTGTCCTTCCTCCTACCACCACATCTGTCCTTCCTACCACCACACATGTCCTTCCTCCTACCACACCTGCTCTTCCTCCTACCACACCTGTCCTTCCTCCTACCACCACACCTGTCCTTCCTCCTACCACCACACCTGTCCTTCCTACCATCACATCTGTCCTTCCTCCTACCACCACACCTGCCCTTCCTCCTACCACACCTGTCCTTCCTTCTACCACCACACCTGTCCTTCCTCCTACCACACCTGTCCTTCCTACCATCACACCTGTCCTTCCTCCTTCCACCACACCTGCCCTTCCTCCTACCACGCCTGTCCTTCCTTCTACCACCACACCTGTCCTTCCTCCTACCACACCTGTCCTTCCTACTACCACACCTGTCCTTCCTTCTACCACCACACCTGTCCTTCCTCCTACCACACCTTTCTTTCCTCCTACCACCACACCTGTCGTTCCCCTTACCACCAAACCTGTCGTTCCCCCTACCACCAAACCTGTCGTTCCCCCTACCACCAAACCTGTCGTTCCCCCTACCACCACACCTGTCGTTCCTCCTACCACCACATCTATCCCTCCCCTACCAGTAGGTCCCTCCCAATATAATAGAACTGGCATGCACTGCACGTCACTTACATCCACTGCAGGTCACTTACATCCACTGCACGTCACTTGCGTCCACTGCACGTCACTTACATCCACTGCACGTCACTTACATCCACTGCACGTCACTTGCGTCCACTGCACGTCACTTACATCCACTGCACGTCACTTACATCCACTGCACGTCGCTTACATCCACTGCACGTCACTTACATCCACTGCACGTCACTTACGTCCACTGCACGTCACTTGCATCCACTGCACGTTACTTACGTCCACTGCACATGAATTACATCCACTGCACGTCAGTTACATCTCCTACACGTCACATCCACTGCACGTTACCTCTTCTGCACGTCAATTACATTCACTGTATATCCCTTACATCACTTCTCCCTTACACTAGAACATTCAGCTCACAACCGAAAGGATAGGGTTCGAATCCTAGAGGAGGCGAGACGAACTGATGTCTCTCCTTACACATGGTGCTTCTGGTGCTCACCAGTAGCAAGAAGAGTCTTGGTGACTTACACATGGTGCTTCTGGTGCTCACCAGTAGCAAGAAGAGTCTTGGTGACTTACACATGGTGCTTCTGGTGCTCACCAGTAGCAAGAAGAGTCTTGGTGACTTACACATGGTGCTTCTGGTGCTCACCAGTAGCAAGAAGAGTCTTGGTGACTTACACATGGTGCTTCTGGTGCTCACCAGTAGCAAGAAGAGTCTTGGTGACTTACACATGGTGCTTCTGGTGCTCACCAGTAGCAAGAAGAGTCTTGGTGACTTACACATGGTGCTTCTGGTGCTCACCAGTAGCAAGAAGAGTCTTGGTGACTTACACATGGTGCTTCTGGTGCTCACCAGTAGCAAGAAGAGTCTTGGTGACTTACACATGGTGCTTCTGGTGCTCACCAGTAGCAAGAAGAGTCTTGGTGACTTACACATGGTGCTTCTGGTGCTCACCAGTAGCAAGAAGAGTCTTGGTGACTTACACATGGTGCTTCTGGTGCTCACCAGTAGCAAGAAGAGTCTTGGTGACTTACACATGGTGCTTCTGGTGCTCACCAGTAGCAAGAAGAGTCTTGGTGACTTACACATGGTGCTTCTGGTGCTCACCAGTAGCAAGAAGAGTCTTGGTGACTTACACATGGTGCTTCTGGTGCTCACCAGTAGCAAGAAGAGTCTTGGTGACTTACACATGGTGCTTCTGGTGCTCACCAGTAGCAAGAAGAGTCTTGGTGACTTACACATGGTGCTTCTGGTGCTCACCAGTAGCAAGAAGAGTCTTGGTGACTTACACATGGTGCTTCTGGTGCTCACCAGTAGCAAGAAGAGTCTTGGTGACTTACACATGGTGCTTCTGGTGCTCACCAGTAGCAAGAAGAGTCTTGGTGACTTACACATGGTGCTTCTGGTGCTCACCAGTAGCAAGAAGAGTCTTGGTGACTTACACATGGTGCTTCTGGTGCTCACCAGTAGCAAGAAGAGTCTTGGTGACTTACACATGGTGCTTCTGGTGCTCACCAGTAGCAAGAAGAGTCTTGGTGACTTACACATGGTGCTTCTGGTGCTCACCAGTAGCAAGAAGAGTCTTGGTGACTTACACATGGTGCTTCTGGTGCTCACCAGTAGCAAGAAGAGTCTTGGTGACTTACACATGGTGCTTCTGGTGCTCACGAGTAGCAAGGAGAGTTTGTAGATGAATGGTTCAGAGAACCGACATGTTGATAAATTAGACACATGTGCAACTCTTGGGTATCTTTATTGAGGAAACGTTTCGCCACACAGTGGCTTCATCAGTCCATACAAAGGAGAATCTTGAAGAACAGGAGGAGAATGAGGTAATCAGTCCCTCAACCTTGAGTCGATGTGGTCAGTCCATCAATCTTGAATAGAATACGGCATACGTGCGGAGAAGGAACTTATAAACCGTTGGCAGGAGAGGTGCAGCAGTCATAGGTGGTGTCACATTTGTTCAATGTGGAAGTAGGTCGTGTCCAAGAATTAGGCAAGCGAAGAATTCCCAAGTATTAAGATCCCAAGAAGTTGGAGTGTCTGACAGGTTTGTAGATGTTGCACATGTGTCTAATTTATCAACATGTCGGTTCTCTGAACCATTCATCTACAAACCTGTCAGACACTGCAACTTCTTGGGATCTTAATACTTGGGAATTCTTCGCTTGCCTAATTCTTGGACACGACCTACTTCCACATTGAACAAATGTGACACCACCTATGACTGCTGCACCTCTCCTGCCAACGGTTTATAAGCTCCTCCGCACGTATGCCGTATTCTATTCAAGATTGATGGACTGACCACATCGACTCAAGGTTGAGGGACTGATTACCTCATTCTCCTCCTGTTCTTCAAGATTCTCCTTTGTATGGACTGATGAAGCCACTGTGTGGCGAAACGTTTCCTCAATAAAGATACCCAAGAGTTGCACATGTGTCTAATTTATCAGCAAGAAGAGTCTTGGTGACTTACACATGGTGCTCCTGGTGCTCACCAGTAGCAAGGAGAGTCCTGGTGACTTACACATGGTGCTCCTGGTGCTCACCAGTAGCAAGGAGAGTCCTGGTGACTTACACATGGTGCTCCTGGTGCTCACCAGTAGCAAGGAGAGTCCTGGTGACTTACACATGGTGCTCCTGGTGCTCACCAGTAGCAAGGAGAGTCCTGGTGACTTACACATGGTGCTCCTGGTGCTCACCAGTAGCAAGGAGAGTCCTGGTGACTTACACATGGTGCTTCTGGTGCTCACCAGTAGCAAGGAGAGTCCTGGTGACTTACACATGGTGCTTCTGGTGCTCACCAGTAGCAAGAAGAGTCTTGGTGACTTACACATGGTGCTTCTGGTGCTCACCAGTAGCAAGAAGAGTCTTGGTGACTTACACATGGTGCTTCTGGTGCTCACCAGTAGCAAGAAGAGTCTTGGTGACTTACACATGGTGCTCCTGGTGCTCACCAGTAGCAAGAAGAGTCTTGGTGACTTACACATGGTGCTCCTGGTGCTCACCAGTAGCAAGGAGAGTCCTGGTGACTTACACATGGTGCTCCTGGTGCTCACCAGTAGCAAGGAGAGTCCTGGTGACTTACACATGGTGCTCCTGGTGCTCACCAGTAGCAAGGAGAGTCCTGGTGACTTACACATGGTGCTCCTGGTGCTCACCAGTAGCAAGGAGAGTCCTGGTGACTTACACATGGTGCTCCTGGTGCTCACCAGTAGCAAGGAGAGTCCTGGTGACTTACACATGGTGCTTCTGGTGCTCACCAGTAGCAAGGAGAGTCCTGGTGACTTACACATGGTGCTTCTGGTGCTCACCAGTAGCAAGAAGAGTCTTGGTGACTTACACATGGTGCTTCTGGTGCTCACCAGTAGCAAGAAGAGTCTTGGTGACTTACACATGGTGCTTCTGGTGCTCACCAGTAGCAAGAAGAGTCTTGGTGACTTACACATGGTGCTCCTGGTGCTCACCAGTAGCAAGAAGAGTCTTGGTGACTTACACATGGTGCTCCTGGTGCTCACCAGTAGCAAGGAGAGTCCTGGTGACTTACACATGGTGCTCCTGGTGCTCACCAGTAGCAAGGAGAGTCCTGGTGACTTACACATGGTGCTCCTGGTGCTCACCAGTAGCAAGGAGAGTCCTGGTGACTTACACATGGTGCTCCTGGTGCTCACCAGTAGCAAGGAGAGTCCTGGTGACTTACACATGGTGCTCCTGGTGCTCACCAGTAGCAAGGAGAGTCCTGGTGACTTACACATGGTGCTCCTGGTGCTCACCAGTAGCAAGGAGAGTCCTGGTGACTTACACATGGTGCTTCTGGTGCTCACCAGTAGCAAGGAGAGTCCTGGTGACTTACATATACAACCATACCTTCTAATATGTTCCTTCGAGTCTGTCTACAGGAATAAAGTTAGTGGAATGGTATGGGTGGCATCCTGGGGGCGAGGACCTCAGGTTTACAATGAAAAATAAACTAAATTGTTGAACATTACTGAGTTATCCAGGAACACTAAAACATGGTTTAACATTACTGAGTTATCCAGGAACACTAAAACATGGTTTAACATTACTGAGTTATCCAGGAACACTAAAACATGGTTTAACATTACTGAGTTATCCAGGAACACTAAAACATGGTTTAACATTACTGAGTTATCCAGGAACACTAAAACATGGTTTAACATTACTGAGTTATCCAGGAACACTAAAACATGGTTTAACATTACTGAGTTATCCAGGAACACTAAAACATGGTTTAACATTACTGAGTTATCCAGGAACACTAAAACATGGTTTAACATTACTGAGTTATCCAGGAACACTAAAACATGGTTTAACATTACTGAGTTATCCAGGAACACTAAAACATGGTTTAACATTACTGAGTTATCCAGGAACACTAAAACATGGTTTAACATTACTGAGTTATCCAGGAACACTAAAACATGGTTTAACATTACTGAGTTATCCAGGAACACTAAAACAAACATTACTGAGTTATCCAGGAACACTAAAACATGGTTTAATTACTGAGTTATCCAGGAACACTAAAACATGGTTTAACATTACTGAGTTATCCAGGAACACTAAAACATGGTTTAACATTACTGAGTTATCCAGGAACACTAAAACTTGGTTTAACATTACTGAGTTATCCAGGAACACTAAAACATGGTTTAACATTACTGAGTTATCCAGGAACACTAAAACATGGTTTAACATTACTGAGTTATCCAGGAACACTAAAACATGGTTTAACATTACTGAGTTATCCAGGAACACTAAAACATGGTTTAACATTACTGAGTTATCCAGGAACACTAAAACATGGTTTAACATTACTGAGTTATCCAGGAACACTAAAACTTGGTTTAACATTACTGAGTTATCCAGGAACACTAAAACTTGGTTTAACATTACTGAGTTATCCAGGAACACTAAAACATGGTTTAACATTACTGAGTTATCCAGGAACACTAAAACATGGTTTAACATTACTGAGTTATCCAGGAACACTAAAACTTGGTTTAACATTACTGAGTTATCCAGGAACACTAAAACTTGGTTTAACATTACTGAGTTATCCAGGAACACTAAAACTTGGTTTAACATTACTGAGTTATCCAGGAACACTAAAACATGGTTTAACATTACTGAGTTATCCAGGAACACTAAAACTTGGTTTAACACAACTGAGTTATCCAGGAACGTGTGAAAGGATACAAAGGTGACATTTGGTAGGACACAGGTGAGGCGTGATAGGACACAGGTGACGTGTGATAGGACACAAGCAATGTGTGGTAGGACACAGGTGACGTGATAGGACACAGGTAATGTGTGATAGGGCACATGTGACATTTGGTAGGACACAGGTGACGTGTGGTAGGACACAGGTAATGTGTGATAGGACACAGGTGACGCGTGATAGGACACAGGTGACGTGTGATAGGACACATGTGACATATGGTAGGACACAGGTGACGTGTGGTAGCACAGAGGGGAAGTGTGATAGGACACAGGTGACGTGTGATAGGACACAGATGACGTGTGGTAGGACACAGGTGATGTGTGCCAGGACACAGGTGACGTGTGATAGGACACAGATGACGTGTGACAGGACACGGGTGACGTGTGGTAGGACACGGGTGACGTGAGGTAGGACACAGGTGACATGTGGTAAGACACAGGTGACGTGTGGTAGGACACAGGTGACATGTGGTAAGACACAGGTGACGTGTGAAAGGACACAGGTGAGGTGTGTTAGGACACAGGTGACGTGTGTTAAGACACAGGTGACGTGTGGTAGGACACAGGTGACGTGTGGTAGGATACAGGTAATGTGTGGTAGGACACAGGTGACGTGTGATAGGACACATGTGACGTGTGGTAGGCCACAGGTGACGTGTGGTAGGCCATAGGTGACGTGTGGTAGGCCACAGGTGACGTGTGGTAGGCCACAGGTGACGTGTGGTAGGCCACAGGTGACGTGTGGTAGGCCACAGGTGACGTGTGGTAGGCCACAGGTGACGTGTGGTAGGACACAGGTGACGTGTGGTAGGCCACAGGTGACGTGTGGTAGGCCACAGGTGACGTGTGGTAGGCCACAGGTGACGTGTGGTAGGCTACACAGGTGACGTGTGGTAGGACACAGGTGACGTGTGGTAGCACACAGGTGACGTGTGGTAGCACACAGGTGACGTGTGGTAGCACACAGGTGACGTGTGGTAGCACACAGGTGACGTGTGGTAGTACACAGGTGACGTGTGGTAGTACACAGGTGACGTGTGGTAGTACACAGGTGACGTGTGGTAGGCCACAGGTGACATGTGGTAGTACACAGGTGACGTGTGGTAGCACACAGGTGACGTGTGGTAGCACACAGGTGACGTGTGGTAGCACACAGGTGACGTATGGTAGCACACAGGTGACGTGTGGTAGTACACAGGTGACGTGTGGTAGTACACAGGTGACGTGTGGTAGTACACAGGTGACGTGTGGTAGGCCACAGGTGACATGTGGTAGTACACAGGTGACGTGTGGTAGCACACAGGTGACGTGTGGTAGGACACAGGTGACGTGTGGTAGGACACAGGTGACGTGTGGTAGGACACAGGTGACGTGTGGTAGGACACAGGTGACGTGTGGTAGTACACAGGTGACGTGGTAGTACACAGGTGACGTGTGGTAGGCCACAGGTGACGTGTGGTAGGCCACAGGTGACATGTGGTAGTACACAGGTGACGTGTGGTAGCACACAGGTGACGTGTGGTAGGGCACAGGTGACGTGTGGTAGGACACAGGTGACGTGTGGTAGGACACAGGTGACGTGTGGTAGGCCACAGGTGACGTGTGGTAGTACACAGGTGACGTGTGGTAGGCCACAGGTGACGTGTGGTAGGCCACAGGTGACGTGTGGTAGGGCACAGGTGACGTGTGGTAGGACACAG